>NW_027109346.1:334900-387361 GCF_000696795.3 Halyomorpha halys
GGTCCACCATTCTATCATTTGGTGACTATATATCCTCTACCTTCAGACCTAGCTCACAGCTCTATAATCCACAACATGGTTCCACCATCCTATCATTTCTAGACACACCTTTGCCACTTTCTCTACTCCTAAAATCATTTACCCCAAAGAGGTACAAAAAAATCAGTAACCTACCTAAGTCCCTGGGTTATGACTTGATTACCTCTGAAATCATGCAATACTTTCCCCATAAGGCCATTTTTTTTTTCATAGCTCCAAAAAGAAAAAATTATTTTTGATACATTGGTTAAATATAAACATGATTATTTGATGTCCTTTTTCAATAGAGGGTATACATTTTAAGGAGTATTACGAGTATTATATCAGTTTTTGCGGTGCGTATTGCTAGAGGTATATAATGTGTTGGGGCACACATTACTTATGAATTTAATAAAACTTTATATAATAACTACATGTCCTTAACGTGTTGCCACCGCACAGGAGGGGCGCTGGTGTCAATGTGTTGATGAGCGAATTTGTGAGGTATTTTAATGTTGTTAGATGTATGCATTATACTGTTCTTAGAATACTAATATTCCTCACCGCTCATCAATCCCTCGGTCTTACGTACAACCCACTTTCCGATTCAGCGGAAATTCTCTATCATTTTAATGATATTGAAACCGCACATTCATTTCATTTATCTTTTCCATATAGACCAATCTAGCGCCTCTATTATACACGTTGTGTACCTCCGGTCTACCCACATTGGAGCATTTTCTCACGGCCACATTTGCCCCAAGCATGGCGACCAAGCACAAAGCCCACAACACTTACGAATTCACCTATCTCACAAGAGATATTCTCCATGAATATATCTATGTCAAATGAAAAACAGCAATAAACATTGAGAAATCAGTGCAAATATCTTTTACACTCCGTTGTGGTCTGTCCTCCAGTTTTTTTTAACGAATGAAGTTTAATCCGGACATACACAGTAAAATACCTTGGATTGGCACTAGACAAACGACTTACGTGGACCTGTCACATCAAAATAACAACTTCCAACTTGAATTTCATATTTTAAATAAACGATCAAAATTACCAGTTTCGGAAAAAATAAAGATTTATATTATTAACTTTCTTAGACCAATTTTGACTTACGGAGCGCTAATTTTTGGATATGCCAAAAAAATTAACTTACCGAAACTGCAACCCATCAAATTACTGCATTCCAATCAAAATTACTAAGAATGATCGGTACCGCTCCCGTTGTACATTTGTACCAAGAACTTGCACAAAGTTGTACTAACTCCTTACGTACAATCAATTATTAAAAAATCATTATATAAACGGTTTCGCGATACACTTCAAATACACGCTAACCCTCTAATTCAAGGACTATCAATACAAGATTTAGGAAGGAGCTGGAATAGGGACCTCCCAAATTAATTTTGTAATTTCAATTTTAATGGAGACGCATCCAATGGCCTCAATCTTCAGGCTTTCATAACATTGTTTTTTTTCTATACATCTTATTCGCTAGTTGTTAAATATTATTTACAAATGTGAATAAAATAAATAATATATATATAAAAAAAACATTATTTAAAAAATCAACAGGTAAGTTACATATTATATATATATATATACCATATATATATATTATATTATATTATAATATATAATATATAATTATAATATAAATCACTAGTCACAACCTAGTCTAACGCAGGACTTGAGGACTAAAGGAGGACTGGGAATCCATGTTAAAAACAATAACACTGAACATTCTCTATAACAAGCTTTCTCTAGAAATATTTTTTCATAGTAACCCGAAGAAATTGGTTGATACTTATCCAAGAATATTTGGCACATGTGTTTACGTGTTTTTTTAAAGGCTGAATTCAACATTCCATATGTTTGCCAATTATAAATTAAATTAGGAAAAAAGTAATAACATGAATAAATATTGGCATACATACAATACTCTAGAGGCATATGACATAGGCATACAAATATTGGCATATATACTTATATATGTATGAGAAATTTAGTTCAAGCATTAAATTGTATGCAACAAAAATTAAAATTTAGCCCAAAAAGAGTAAAGCATATAATCTTGTGCATGAAAAACTCAAAACATGCAGCTTTGTGCAGAAGAACCTAAAATGTGCAATTTTGTGCAGATAAAACTCATAGCGTGCAAATTTGTGGGAAAAACCTAATTCGTGCAATATAAAATTAATATTCTTTGATTGTCTTTTTCATGATTCGAATTTAGTCAAGGTTTGGTAGAATTTAAAGCTTGGGAAACGAAGATGTAATTGCATGGCAATCCGGTCTTCTGTGATAAACTACGCACAGTGCCTACTCTAACGGCAAGAGCAGGCTGCAGTATCCTGTCTGCCCATGAATTTGTCACAGTCTATACAACTTTACTTAAGGTTAAATTCCCCAAGCTGCTCCAATCCACTCACCAGCAATGATAAGATTACTTTTTGGTGCCAGTTATTAGCGAAAACCAAAAAAAGTTCCAAAATTTTGTGGGTTTTTTTTGGCTGCTAAAAGTTCTTCCGAAGACGGATCTGTTAACATTGTTGGTTTTTATTAACTAGTACCCTTACATGCAAGAATAATAAAATAAAAACTACTACCACACCTTTTGCAACTGACATACTGCATATAAAACCATCTGACTGAGCGATGAGCGTATCACGAGAAATTTTAAATTTCGAAATTCTATATGTATATTTGACAGAAATAGAAATACATGAGAACTACTGAAAGTAAAATTGGATGACAGTAAATATTATTCTATTATTTTTTTTTAAAATTTAGAACAGTCGTTCCCAAGTTATGTGTTTTGACGTAAAATATTGGTCCTGTTGGTGAATTTTGTTATGCTTTAACCATAATTCTGGTTCTAATCTAATTTAAAACCTATTAGTCAAAAAAAAATCAGACGGAAGATTGCTAGAGGGGGACTGTGAAATCAAATTAAAAACAATACCGCTTATAACAAGCTTATTCTAGAGAAACTTGTAGGTACCCAAAACTATTTCTTAATACTAATCCAAGAACGCTCGTCACTTGTGTTTGTTTTTTTTACTATGAATTCGACTCTTCATTTGTTCATCAATGCATGTAACATGAACCTATATGTATATAATATGAGAAATTTAGTCATAGCATAAAATTGTATAAAAAAAAATAATAAAAAATTACCCCAAAATGAGTAAAACGTACAATTTTTTGTAAAATAAAATTAGAGCCATTTGAATCTTCTTTGCATGATTCGAATTTCTGTTGAGGTTCGGTAGAATTTGTAGCTGGGGAACAAATGATTACACGAAAATCCGGTATCAAATAATAACTTATTTCTTGATTAACTTTAAAAAGTTAAAATTAAAATTAAATCATTATATGATATGTAGTACACAATTTAAAAAAAAAAATTAATTAATGATTTACTAAAATCTATTACCTTATTTTTAATCTGAGGCTTAGGAATGCCCAACATCTTAAAGACATGTATTCTTAGCTCAGCAGTGTAACACAAACCGCCTAAAGAAGGTTGTAGTGTTAATTTTCTTTCCTGAAACCGAATCTATAACAGATAGATTCATATTCATTATTACACCAAGGAAGGTATTGAAAATGATAATAATAATAAATGATTACCGGGCTACTGTGAGTTGAAAATAATTGTTGCTTGTTTCAGAAGAGATATTTCTATATTATTCACTGTGGGCAATGCTTTTTTGCGAATGAGCCTTTCAATTTACAGATTAACTGACTCCAATTTAAAGTTTTCAGAAAATTACTTTTAATAATATTTCTTGCTTCAAAACGTTCAATATTTTTATATTGAAAAAGTATGGGAGAAATATAAAAATGTAATAGTTCAATAAAGTTTACAATTCACTCTTAACCGACTATTTGGTACTAAATTATTATAGAATCAGTATTGGAAAAACTGAGAATGGTTTTATGGAGTCAACTATTAACTGAAAGGCTCAAATATAGATGAAGTGAAATTATGTCATGAAAACATTTAATCAGACTTTCGGAACCGAAAATCACAGTGCGCATGAGCCAAACCGGTTAAAAGTCGTAAGAACAGACCTTTTATTTATGCATTTTTGTCATTCTTGATTACTTTCTACGACTTTATATGTTATTATTTTATTGTATTATTTTTCTAAAACCTTTAAAACCGTTCCGCAAAGGTTTATGCCATACTGAAATTATTATTATTATATGAGGAGAAGATGGTTGGGAGGGGGCGGTCAGTAAATAACATAAATAAGTTGAGAGAACTTGTTTAATATTGCCAACGTTTCGGCCAGATTTCTAGCCTTAATCAGAGCTAAGAATAAAAAGCAAGATAACAACCAATAAATAAAAAAATAAATAAATAATAAAAACGGTAATAATAAAAAAAAAAATAAAATGATAAAAGAAAATAAATAATAATGAAAGTAAATAATTATACGGAATGAAAATTAAAAAAAAGTAAAGTGATGAAAGAAGTGGAATATAAAATGTTTATATAGGTAAATAAATATGTAAGTAGAATAACATATTGAATCAAGGAAATACACTTTTTTTAAAGTTATATAATGCAAAGAAATATGAATATATTAATTAAATAATAATTACAAAATTAAAGTTATGGAAGGAAAAAAATAGAATGAATTAATAAAAGAAAATATATTTAACTAATGAAATATGTAAGTATAATACTAGAATAAAGAAACAAAATATATGGTTGAGTTAGACAATATAAGTGAATAGAAAACATGACAATAATAATATGTGGTTAATATAACTAACAACGTGGGTAAGGAGAAATAAGAAGAGAATAGAGAAGGAGAGGGGGGGGGGGTAAAAGAAAGATGATATAAGAGAATAAGCCAAAGAACTCACCTAATAGTAGAAGATTGGAGATCTAAGTGAGTAGAGCGGCGCGTAGACTAACCCAGGAAGACTTTTAAATTACCACTCCCAGCATCCTTACCATCAAAAAATGAACGAAGCCAAAAACCTAATAACTAATAACTTCCCCCTCCACATCATTCATAAACTTATAAAAATCTACAAAAATTGTCTCTCCACTTCACCTAATTCTTCACAGCCCCTCTCTATACCCTTGGACAGGTCACTTCCATACATCCCCTCTCTTTCAGACAACATCTAAAAATTCTTACGTTCTAACCTTGGTCTTGCTTTTAGACATCACAACTTAAAGATCCTATCCCGCTTCTACACTGATCGCGGTAAATTTATGAAATTATTTCATTGTTCATATTTATCCATTTTATATTACTAGTAAAAAAATGGTTAATTACTTCAAATAAACAAAATTAAAGGTATTTTAATAAAAGATTTAAGAAAAAAATTGATTATATAAAGTAGTAGATACTTCTGTTAGGACGAATTTAACATTGAAGGCTCAATATGAATATGTTATTTCAGTTTCATGAGACTTTCCGTTTTTGAGCTAGGTTATTCACATACACATTACACACCAACATTCCATAGATAGGTAACTGAATGCAAAAATTGGTTCAATTCACTGCTTCATTGAAAGCATATAAAATATGTATTCAATATTTCATAGCAAAATAAAATTATTTATTGCTGAATAAATTTCATAACTATGCTAGATAATAATGGGTAATGACTTATTTGAATGTTACCTTTTCTTTTTTTGTGAAGGTCTTTCGGAACTGATCCTTATTTCCCGTTTTCTTTACTAGTTCTTTTTCAGATTCTGCCATCAACGATGCTCCGTCGAGTTGGTGCAGTTTTGGTGATGATGTTTTTATTATTTCCTTGTAGCTTACAACGGTCTGCATTAACAGAAGTAAATGTTTTAGATTTGACTCGAATTGGTGCATTGTATTTTGAATCATTCTTATACTGTTTGATCATTTGGTTTTTCTGAAACTTCTAAGTTCTAAGTTGGGTAAAAAAAAAAAAGTGCCTATATGTATACAATTTGAACTGGAATATTAGTATATGTCTATAATTATCGTTTCTGAAAATTTCGAATTCGAAAAATTCGCATTTTGCATTTTAGACATCAAGGTATAAGTATGGTTTCGACTCTGTTGGTATACTTTTGACTGTCTGTTATCAAAGCATTTGACGGGTATAACACTACCTTCTATTTAACAGATTCTGATAAAATATTTATGATTTCGCGCGTTGTTATCTTCAGGGCACTCTATTAATACGTTTGTCTACAGATGCACAAATGTATTTCCTCGGACGCATATATTTCAAAAACATCACTTCCTATATTAACCAAACTAGGGGGACTAGAGGGAGTAGGGGTCTTCGAAAAATTTCCTCAAGCAATTCAAATTAATGTATTATTGATGAAGTAATCGTTTGCAGTGAATTTTATATAAGGAGAGCATGGTAGGTGAAGAACCCAAAGAAATTAAAACTCATTTTTTAGTGCCAACGTTTTGTCCAGAATTTCAAGCCATAATGGTTAAATAAATCTCAAGAAGAAGAAGAAACATAAGAAAATAACAGATAATATAGGATTGTATTGAAGAAAAGAATGTAAGTAGTTTTACATTTATTCTTTTCTACTAGCTTTCCTCTCTTTCCATATTTTTTCTTCCTCACCCGCTTATTTACTGTTATTTGTATTACTTACTACTCTTCGCTTATATGACATTATATCTACTTATTAATTTTGTTATTCCACTTACATATTTATTGTTGTTTAATTAATTAGTCACATATACGTTTTTATTTATATTCTCTATCTAACTTTTTTTTTAAATAATTTATTTATTGATATTTACAACTGTATACACATATATACAAGTAAATTTGCTGTAGGTGTCTTAGTGACATGATATAAACATGTAGAGAATCTACCCACTGATAGAACTCCAATAACATTTCTAGAGGAGAAGATCTCGAGGCCATCTTCTTTTCAGACGACTAAGAGTATTATTAGGTAATGAAGGAGAAGCCAGGTTAGAAACAAGTGGATTTATGTGGTTGAGGAGTTTATCATGGAAGGAATGGTATCTGGTTCTGGCCAAATCGGCAACATATGGAACATTGAGGTCCTGATGGATGACTTTATTTGTGACAAAGTAAGGATCATTAAGGATTTTATGAAGGATTTTGGACTGTAAGGATTGGATTCGGGGGGAATTTGATGGTTTAGTGGAGCCCAAAGCTCAACCCCGTATGTCCAGATAGGTCTTATAATATTCATGTAGATCAGTCTTTTGTATTGGATTGGCAATTTAGACCGTTTGTCTAGTAAATGTTGCAATAGTCGGAATCTACGAGCAGTTTCTTGTCTTTTTAGTCAACCTAGGATAAATAGTTAACCTAGGATTAATGTAAAAATAAAAATAAATATTTCTCTTATCGTTTTTTTTTTTTTTTTGTTTTGTATGAGGATTCCATGTCAGTCGTTTGTCGAGATTTAGTCCTAAGTAACGGATCTGTTCGACAGGAATAAATGGGGTATTATTAAAGGATATTGTAGGGCAAGATGTATATAACTTAAATTTTAATGTGTACATGTATTTATTTAGTTGATTTTCATATGTATATTTTTTTCATCATTCATTCTGAATTTTGATATTACTATATTCCCTGTATGTTATATAGAGTTTCAATATTCTTATAATTACACCTTGAACTTTCTTCAATTACTATTTATATACCTATATTAGATTTCATCTTTTTATGTTACTTTTTATTCTGTACTTTCATTCAATCATTATAGTTGTAATCTTGTTTTTGTTCTTCTATTCTGGCCGAAACGTTGGCACTGATCTTACTTATTTCTGTTCTTCACTGACCTCACCCCCAACCATCAATATATGTTTGATTTCATTATCCTTTTTTTTATACTTCGATACTTTAATATCTCATTTAAAAATTTCGTTTTACTATATGCACCGAACAGAAACGGCATGGGAGTTATAGGGACCTACTCGGCAGAATGTTTTCATAGGTAAACCTTTAGAGCCACATGATAGTTGTGCCAGCAGTTAATTGTTTAATGGTTCAAAATAAACAAAGATAAGCTAAGTGGTGTGACTGTTTGTAAAGACATTAATTTATATCAGAGGAGAACAAAGAATAACATAGATATAATCTGTTTTTCGTCGTCAAAAATCTAAAGGAGTAAAACATGGATGCTGGGCACCCATGTTACCGTAAGTCGTTCTTATAAAATCGATATAGACCTCATTACTGCCATCGTTATGTGCAGTGGAGTACAACAGGTTCACGATCTGACGTATACTTGGTCCAGTATGCGGTCCTATATTGGATGCGGTGAGCAAAGGGTTATGATGGTTCCTGTGGATGGCAGTGGAGTTCAATAGGTTCATGGTCAGATGTATGTTGGGTCCAGTATGCGATGTGGTGTAGTACACTGTGATTCACAGACATATGCTGAATCTTGTGTGTTGTGCTGTATTGTACATTTATTACAGACGCGGTGCCAAATTGAACAATATCGTATTGTGTAGAGGGTTCAAGTTGTAATGTGTCTTATCATACAGGCTACCAGTCTATTATATTTTAAAAGTCAAATAGAAAATTAATAAAAAAATTGAAGTACATATACCAACTGATATAATTTCTTGAAGTGACAAAAACGAACTCTGTTTGCTAGCCGAGAAAATATAATCATTTCAGTTCGTTATTGCAGGGTCAAGGTAGATAGTAGATCCCTTTTGGGACATCAACTAATCTCTGCTAGAGATGAGCACTTCGAAAAATATAATCTATTTTGTCACGCTAATTATGTGATGGTGCTAGCTGTGGGAAACGAACTACTACGACCACTCTTTTAACTAATATTAGATGAACAATTGGTAACTTACTGAGAGGGGGTTTCCTTTAAGGCAGATGCATTCAAGATAAGAGCATTCCTGAATTATTTGGGCGACTTTAATGAAACTTGAAAAATTATTATTACTGAGATCAAATACGCACAGCTTGTCTAAGAACAGTAGTCCTTCTATCACACTTTCTGAGAAAAATAAATATTCAAAATGAGATAAATTATGATAACTTAATATATTATTCAGTTTGATTATAGTAGTTCAAAACGAACTGAGGTTTTACGCTCATTAACTTTAATAATAGAAACTTATATTTTGTAAGAGGCAGAAAAACAAGGTTTTTGTTTTTTTCAGGCTTTTGATACGATTCCCTAACCATTTTTAAGATAAATACTTGATCAGGATTTTATATAGTTAATATCATAATTGTCATTGTTGACATTAAAGAGTGTAAATTTGTACTGTTTTTAGCAATAGGAATAAATGAATCCGAAAAAATAAAAGCTTTCACTTAGTAAATATTTAAATAACCCTTCATATTAAAGCCATAATATATTTTTTTTTAACGACCCACTTCCTGGTCATTTCTGGTGGGGGCAAGGTTTCTCATTTCGTGGAACCACCTGAGCCATAATGACCTATCCTAATTAAACTTGTACGTAAATTCATCTTAATGAATCAGATTTTCGTTCGTACCAATATTCATATCCACCCCCGTAATCTCAGAATTAGATCCCGGGCATATCTTTCCTTTAAAAGATTTACTAATGAAGTTTAGAGGGGCATTTGAAAAAATAGTAGATTTGAGCAACATTGATAAAGTTGCAGAAACTGGAAATCTACGTGAAACCCGCCACATCCCCCATCTATGTTTCCACTTTCGCCCCCTCATAACGGTTTCATTATCTAAATTTAAAAACATTTGCACATATCGGTAACTTCGATATAGCGAGTTGCATTATAACGAGAATTCGGCATAACATATCATTGCTTGTTACCTAAGCTACATTTCTACTTAGTCCATCTTCAATTACATATGCAATTGTTTTTATTTTCCTAAGTCTGTCTGCGGGTATCATCCAGATTGATAATTTTAGCCTTCAAGTAGTTCTATCAATTAGGAATAATGGCGTGGTGAAATACTGAATCAGGACAAATAAAATAAAAACTTACTTGCGATCTCTGTTCGAGGTTCAACTTTTATGCTGAATATAGGGTAGAGGTGGGATAATAAAACAGAAAGTTAAATAAAAAATGGACTTACCATCAGAAAAACAGTTTGTGCTAAGTCCTAGATAGAGTAATTTAGGTTCTATTTTTTTCTCTATTTTTATTTCGGAAATAAGATTATTGTGCAGCTCCAAGACTCGTAATGACTCCGGTAAGCAGTCGAACCGCAATTCTTCGATCAGATTCCCAGTCAATACTAGAACTTGCAGAGTATTCAGCTGGATTAGATGTTTATCAAAAGATCCAACCTAAAAATATTCAAATTAAATATGTGTTGAAAAAAGTTTGTGTGTTCATTTGATAAATAATGAAGGTTGGAATAGGAGATAGCATCCTATGCATTTTTCAGTAATGTGCCGTGTACGGGGCTTCGGGTGTTCTAAGCTACACATATTATATTTAATTTATTCATATTTTTATGTATTTATATTATATATTTATATTATGTATTTGTATTATGTATCTCTATCGGTTCCTGATGGGAACAGACTGTAAAAGTATGCGCTATATTTAATTCAAACACTAGATACCATAGACCCCCCGGCATGGTTATGCTAGATATGAATATTTATAATTAATCATTGGAGTACTTTTCCAACGGTATCGTGTTCATAGTTTACTGTGCTATTATATATGAGGTGGCATGCTGGGTCAAATTACAATCGAAAAAGGTCTGTTGTCGCGGCGGAGCATCCATATTCGCTTTGCTCTGCAGCCTCCCGGCGGTCGCTGCTGAATCCCTGCGAGGTGTGACTTCCTCAACTGTCGTCAACTGGTTCGCTGCTCTCTCTTCCTCCAAACTCTCCTCTATAAGGACTGTGCTCCTCCCAGACTGTCTTCCACTGTCTCCCGACGGTCTTCAAGTGTTGTCCTTTTTTTTTTTTCTAACCTCCTATTTATTTATTTTCAATCAATTACAATTATATATTACTTAACCTAGGAAAAATTATATATACACATATTTACATTATATCTTGTTTTGCCTGATGGCATTATAAGATGAGGAAAACATTGTCCGCTGAAGGCGGTTTGTACATGAGTGGCGTGATAGCCGGGGAGCTAACAGAGAATGAGGAGGGGCCATTCCGGCTGGTGGTGTTGAGGTGTGGGTGACTTCAGGCTGCAGAGCCAGAAGTCCTTCCCTCGGCGAGGACGTCGACCAAGGGGACCGTGCTTTGCCACCTCCCAGGTCTCGGGGGAGAGGCGATATCTCGAAATAGAGGATTGGCACAGGCTTTCAGCCCATCAAAGAATTTTATGTGCCTACGGCCTTTGAATTCCATCACAGAAGGGAGTTGGAGCTCCTCTCTGATAACACTATTCCTGGCCCTTTGGAGTGTGGTTCCTCTTACTATTCGCCGAAGGAGGGAATTCTGGAAGCTCTGCAGTTTGGTTAACGTGGTCCGGTAGAGGTGCCGCATGAGTGGTGCGCCATGGAGCAGAGACGGACGTATGATGGCCTTTTAGATCTTCAGCTTGAGGCGTAGCGAGATCTGCTGTGAGGTGAGCAGGTGATAGAGTCTATACGATTTCTGTCGGGCTAGCTTAAGCCTCTCCCTGACGTGACTAGAGAAAGTGAGGTGCCTGTCAAGAGTCACGCCGAGGTTGAGGATGCTATTAGAGAGTTTCCGACCCTCACCATCCACAACGAACTGCTGGGGTAGTCTGCTCTTCTTACCCTGCTGGAAGGATATGACAGTGGCATCCGTCTTCGTCGGATTAACCTTGATTCCGTCCTTCTTCAGAGCAGCTACAATGGTGGCAGAAGCAGTTTGCGCATAGTGTAGAGCCAGTTCAGCTCTCATGCTGGAAGCATAGACACCGATGTCGTCGGCGTAGGCTGCAACCACTGCATTTCGATGCTTGATGGCGACTACTGGTGCCGTAAAAATGACAAACAATAGAGGTCCAAGCACCGAGCCTTGAGGTACTCCACAGGTGGCGGGGACTGGAGGTGACAAGTCTTCACCAACTCTTACGACGAGTCGAAACAAATTTTAATCATATGGCTACGATTGTAATACGTGTGCGCCCCATGTGGCTGAGGAAGAAAACACTCACACTAGCTGGCGAGCCTTAGCTAGAAAAATGAGTGTGTAGAGACACCTTGAAGTGCCTCTCGGAACAGAGGAAGAGAAAGGAAGAGATGATAACCGAGTCATGGAGTAAGTCCACCTATTAATACAATTCAACCATCATAATCAGCGCCATTCAATCATAGACTCATTAATCAAAATTAACTGACACACCTGTTGTTTCGGCCATCAGCTACTTCAACTGTAATTTATCCAATAGAATTTTCATTTAAATTAATTATGTTTTATTAATTCACTATTTAAACAGTTGACTACAATCAAACCGCCGATCAAAAAGTGAAGGCACAGTTCATCAGTTCAGATATACATAGTTATATGCAGTATAATAATATAAGGAACAATTATAGAAGAATCAAGGACTACCTATTACTAATATAGTCAGATACCCTATTTAATTCCTATTTAGCACTGCTTTTATTTTTTTTTCCTTCAATGCCAGTGGTAGAAGCTCCCATGACGTTCAACTTCTACTTGATATAACGAAATATAAATAATAAAAATATTTTTTATAGTTCATCGTTGAAGATTGACTACCTTTGAATCGGTGAGCCTTAGCATATCCAGGTATCCAAGAAAAGTTTTAAGGTATATTACATTATCAGTTTCAGATCGAATAATTTTTAAAACAAGGTTGTACATGTCGTCGACGATGTTATTCACCTCATCAAACTCCTCTTGATTTTCTAAGTCCGTTAGAGCTGCCCTTTAAAAAAATAAAAAATTATATCAATTTTTTTTTTAATTCCTACCTCTAAAGACGGATTAATGAAAAAAAAAATGAATAAGAAATAATCATTTTGATGAATTTCGTGTGAGGAAATCAATGTTATTTCTTATAAGTGGAGTAAATTTAAATGAAAAAGTAAATAGAGAAATATATATCCTCAATTTTAGCTATAAGAAAGGGGAAATAACAGTAAAATTTGGTGTATAAATCCACAAAACGTTTTTCGGTTATTTTAAAGATAAATGACTAAAATTCAATTGTACAATCCATTGCTCTGCTTACTTTACAATATCCAGATCTAATTCCCACGTTTGTTCAACCTCCTTAAGGCCTTTATTGAATTCGCTTATGAATTGCCCTGCAATGGAAGTTCGAACTCTCGACACCAATACGCTCCAAAACGGCAACCCGCTACCTTTTTCAAAATCCTTCATTCGATTGCACATCTCTTCCTCGGTCCATACTATCTGAGAGAAGTTATATAATATATTTTATTAGATTCATTCTGTTATATAATCTCTTATTCATTATGAAACCTTAAAATGTTAGCGTAAATCGTTTCTACAGTGTTCACAAGTCGCATTTCTCACTAAGCAATTAATTTTTTTTCAAAGGGACATGGATTCGATATGGATATTGACATGTGATGATCCAGCTCATCACTGCTTACATCCACAAGGATAGTTGAGTATAGAATAATGCAGTACGCTGGACTGCCCATGAAGGATCGAAGGCTAATTAGAACCTCTGGTCTGACTACTGGTCTCACAGATCCTGACAGAACATAGATGGTTCTGGACAAAGCGATACAGATTCGAAAGATCATCAACCCACGTTGCTCTACATACAGAGTCTTCGCTCTCGCCAGGTCGGACTTCCCCTTTTTATGGGAGAAGAAACTTTTCCCATCTTCAGGGAGGATGGTCCCTTTATGGGTGGAAGGAGGTGGTCGCATTTCACCACGGGAAGGACCCCACTAGTCGACATCAGTGACATTGCATACGAAAGCACTACCCCAATGCTTCCGGATCCCGTAGGCCGAAAATGGTGAGGAAGGAAGAATTAAAAAAAAAAGGCTAAGATGGAAAACTGTTGTTGCATGCTTTTTTAACAGAACAGCCTTAGACCAAGAAGTCATTTTGTAACAGAACATCCTTAGACCAAGTAGTCATTTTGTATCAGAACAGCCTTAGACCAATTAGTCATTTTGTAACAGAACAGCCTTAGAGCAAGTAGTCATTTTGTAACAGAACAGCCTTAGACCAAGTAGTCATTTTGTATCAGAACAGCCTTAGACCAAATAGTCATTTTGTATCAGAACAGCCTTAGACCAAGTAGTCATTTTGTAACAGAACAGCCTTAGACCAAGTAGTCATTTTGTATCAGAACAGCCTTAGACCAAATAGTCATTTTGTATCAGAACAGCCTTAGACCAAGTAGTCATTTTGTAACAGAACAGCCTTAGACCAAGTAGTCATTTTCGCTTCACATAATTAACAAAATCACATTTTCTGTTCATAACAAAGCCTTATCGGACTTTTCCTAATCTTTCTCTTTACAACTTATATGCTCCATTTCCGTAAAAAGAAGCATTTAGGTAACTTATAAGTGAATACAAGTTACAATTACTAGCCGTACCTCTCTCATTATAGCCTCTTGAACTGGTTGTTCGAAGATCGGAGACAAGAGGTGGTAGAACTTCTGTAAACCAAACATAGTTTCTGGACGAAAGATCGATTGATACTCTTCTGTAGCTGACAATCTTCTCTGTCAACAAGTTTATTCATATTACAACTCTAACTAGCATAATTTAAGATAATATAAAAGAATATGTTATACTTTTGTTGATGACTCATTCTTTAACCTCTTGGACATTTTGTTTGTTGTTGTTGTTGATACTATCACAACTTATTGTATTTGAATTCTTATCGTATACAAATTGAATTTCAAATTTTGAATGTAAAATTTTGTAACATCTGTTATTCTCAAATGAAGTAGAAAATGAATTAAAAACTAGGTTCGGTTTTATTTACTTTTACTTAAATTATTTTTTATCTGGTAAAAAAATGTTGGTTGCCCATTTTTGGAAGATTTACGTTTATGCGTTTTTATATCGTATGATATAAAATTTCAAGAATCATCTTTAACCCTTCTAGTGCCTGGTGAAAAAGATCTGTCTATATTGAGGTAACCGGCCGAATTTCACGATTTTACTTGGGTTTGGAAAAGCCTCCTAAAAACCAAATTAAAAATAATATTTACATAATTAAAAAAACTATCAAGGACGAAACAGTGAATAAAACAATTATAAATTATAAAATATTATAACGTTATTTTGAGCTAGAGTTCTCTCGGAATGGGAATACTGAAGCGGCTACAAGTTGGCGGTATATCGGCTATTGCACTTTTCACCAGTCCAGTGCAACAAAGACACTAACAGGGTTAATATACCTTATTTCGCTTCCTCACTGCCCAAGGTAAGGAAACTTAGGAAGAATTATAAAAGAAAGTACAAACCAAGAGACGGAAAAAGGGGATAAGATAATGTATGTTACATTTGAAAATAATTATATTTATTATTTTACTGATAATAATTAATTAATTAATAATTATTTTATCAATAATAATAATAAAATTATTTATTTATTATTTTACCATTAATTATATTTATTTATTATTTTGGAATGTAACATACTTTAACTGCCACTCCCCACTCTCAATACATCCTGTCAAAACGGTTCACTCTGGCTCTGACTTTTGACTAAAAGGTACATTTTCTCTCTCGTTCATTTTCTTTCTTTATTCTTATCCCTTTTTTTCCATATTTTATTTTCTACTTTATTTTGTATTACTTCTTTTTATCTGTTATTAATTCCGTTTTCATTTATTCTCTATAACCTTTTATTTTTCTTATTTAAATTAATTTTACTTTTCATTGTATTCCCTTTTAACTTGTCATTTACTTTTTTACTTATGTTTACATCATTTAAGTGTTCGTATCTTCTTTAGCCCTGATGCGGCTCTCCAACGTGGGGCGAAACGTTGGTTCAATATAAATAGTTTATATCACTATTTGAATTTTTATTTGAGTGCACTCGGACCATGTTCTATTTATTAATGCTCCTATTTTACGTTTTAAACTTCAAGAACCGAGGTTCTGTGTCAGTTGGACTGTCTGTAGTCAAACTATTTAAATTAAATTAAAATAATTAAATTTGGAACGTGAGGTACCTAGAAGTATCTGTTATGAATTTTATAGTTTATCAACACATTCTTGTTTCAAATTTCGGACGTTAAACTTTAAAAATATATGTTTTAATATAGATCATAAAAATCAAACGCATACACAAAAATCGATACATACAAAAAGTAATTATTTTAATGATAACATGGATACAAAGTTCTAATATAATCTAAGGATTTAATGGCAATATCTCTATTTGTCAACCTAAGTTAAATTTAAATAAAGTTTCTCACATGGATAAATAAGTAGGTGCTAATTTATCTTGGATTCCAAAAGGTAAAAAAATAAATGTAGATCTAGACTGTTACAATTTTTATACGTTGTGTCTAAAAGTTCTTAACATTATCACTATATGAAATGTTAGATTAATAACACACTTGATAAACACAAACGATATTTATGCATACTATGGACTTTTTAACTTTTTAAACTTTACTATGCATACTATGCTTACTATGGAAGGAGGTACGTAGCCGATATTTCTAGAGTTATCAGTAACCCTCGGTTTTGGGTGGCATTATTATTGTCGCAATGAAACACGATTAGTAATTGTTCACAAAAAATTGTGCAAAACTTTCAAAATTTGGAGTGAGCTAATTGCCTCAGAGGCCTTTAATAAATAAATATTTAGTGGTCTCCGTGTGATGTACTTTTCTCCACTCCTGCTTAAATATGGGTCGGAGGGCGTTAAATATATAAAGATCCGGGAGCCCTCCTCAAAAATATACAATATTTAAGGGCTTTCTTACCATAGAACAAGAGAACAAAAACAGCAACCCTCGACTCGGTAATAATTTAATAGCGTATTTCAACAGACAGAGGCTCGTGTAGGTATAAGGCATAAGGAGAACTGAGACGGGACAATGCGGGGAGCGTATGAATACAGAGGTAAGCCCTGCATTGTTGGGGAGCTCGCCGAGGGAATTCCGGATGAGTGTTGCCCTCGGAGGTAATTTTAGGTGGAAGAGGTTTTGGGGAACAATACTTAACATGGGGGATTAACAAGGAGAAAGAGATTTCATATGTAAAACATATGAGCTTTTCCCGCCCTCTTAGCCTTCCCCTCGCTTAAAAATTGAATAAGAGGCTTACCAAGGATATTTGATTTCGTTAACAATGCCAACCCTTTTCCCTGAAGTACCTCCGCAACTCGACTCACTGTTATTAATGATGTAGAAGAGTTTCGTTGAAAGAAGATTAAAAAAAAAAGGATATTCACAATAGAGAACAGCCACTACAATTAAAAATATTATTTTAAAGCGAATTATTGAATCCTGTTCCTTGAAAATGATTCGTGAACAAATACCTTGTGAATTTTAGGAGCTCATGTAAACTGAAATTCTATATACTATCTTTAGTGACTACAAGAATGAAAATTTGATCACAAGAATATAGCAACGAGGGAGTGAGAGGGGAGAAACTTCACCCCATCATCACCACACGGGTTGACAAACAGTTGGGCTATATGACATATTTGTTTTCAACTCTCTTGCTGGTAACAATTTGAATGAGAGAGAACAGGAATTAGTAAATAAATAGTATTCATACATTTATTTTTAAGAACATATTCATTACAACATTTTTTTTTTACCAACTTAAAGGAAAGAGTATAATGGAAGGAGTGAACTGCCCTTAGAGGAAGGAGTATTATGGAAGGAGTAAGATGAAAGGAAACGTGAAGCCAAAAAGGTAGACCTTATGATGGACCAAAGGCGTGGCAGAGGACTAAGGAATGAGTACGAGCCAATCACTGCCTGCCTTCTTTCAGTCACATTGCAATTGCAGAAATTTCTAATAACTCAACCTAAAACTTGCATCCGCGGGCGTGCCCTTTTTGCTATAAAGGAGAGTACGGCTATCCCCACCCCCCTGAGGCTGCCAGGAAAAGTGAAGCAAAAAGATGAGCCTTATTATGAGCGCCAGGAACATGACAGGAGGAGTAGGAGCCAATTACCGGCTGACTTCTGTAAGTTTGGATCACAATGACGGGTATTTAACATAAAACTAAGTCCAAAGGGTGTGACATATTCCCCACTTTCTGTGTTCACCAGTCCTGGATAATTAATTAATTAAACGATCTAATTGTATCCAATAAATATTTGTTAAGAGCTGTATAATCCAAACTTTATATTTTATGATAAACGAAAATTTTAAGAAATCTAATTTGTTGGGCGCATGCCACAAAATTCACGTAGCACTCTTCTTTGAGTCTCCTTGCTTGCTTCAAAATGAAAATTTATTCAATGAAGTATTTAAATTTAATAGTTTACTAACACCATTATTACTATACTAATTTAACCTCTGTTTCTTTAGGTTTATATGGCTCTTTAATTTTTGTACAATGATAAAGATAGTTTTTAAAAAGTGAAAAAGGGTTGTAGTGGGATCTTCTCTCAACATCTCCTGCAAATATGATGAGAATTGATATGATTCGTAAGCAATAAATTCAGTGAGAATGTGCCTAACGGTGTGATCGTTTCCGCAGTAGCGACAAATTGGTGCATCTTCTTTTTTCATAAGATGAACATGGATGAGTCGTGTATGGCCTATCCGGAAACGGGTTAGGTCTTCTCTTCGTGGCAGATTCAAGTTTCTGGTTGGACGTTTCCCTGTCTGCTCGACCATTCTTAAGTTGTTATCTCTCGTGTTGCACCATCCAATTTCTTTCATCCATGAAATAACATCTCTGAATGTTGATGATGTTACGACTTGACCTATCTTTATAGCTAGTCTGGCCTGCGAATCTGCCTTTTCATTCCCAGTGATCCCACAATGAACTGGTAGCGATAAAACAAAAGACCCTTCAACCATGAGTTTTCAAATGCTGGTTCAATTCTATTATTAAAGGATGTGTTGAAAATAGATCTTGTAAAGATTTGAGGGCAGATTCCGAGTCAGAACAGATCTCTGAACGGGGACAGTTTTGAGGGATATTGCAAACTGCGCGATTGATTCCAAGTTCTATAGTGTATATGCAGCTCGGATAAAAATTGAACTATCAAACGCAACAGTTCGGAGGGTAGATGTCAGATAAACGGGATTTGGTAGTACGGTATTGGTCTGAGTATTTGAATTACAGGTTTTCTAAGATACAGGCACTGAGTACTAATTACTTGGAATGGAAAGGAAGCTAGGAAATAATGGCATCGGAAGGATGGATTATGAATATTATGAATAGGAAGGACATTATGTGCCTATCTAAGACATTTATATTTAGATTCAAGATTACCTGAGAGCCTACCAGTCACCAAGTAGCCATAGTCAATGTGGGGAAAACAAGAGAGGAAAGTAAGAAGGAGAAATAACAGGTTATCATTGTTAGCAGTATTGAACAGGGGATAAATACAAAATATTGATGAATTTGAGAAAAATAAAACTATAAAGGGATTGGAATCATAAAAGATTAAAAAAGATGGATTGGATGCAGATGGATGCGACATAATAGTATGTTGTTGGACTGTTGTATTCTATGCAGGAAAAATTAATATTCGTTATTACTACCTCAGGAAATCAAATATATGTATTTTTAAAGCAATAGAAATATTATAATATTGTGTTCAACATTTTCTCCTTTACTGGTCTTCTGAATTTACTGGTCTAAATTCAGAAAAAATTAGCGATAACCTCAACATGAACCCCCCAATCATGTTGAGGTTATCGCTAATTTTTTCTGAATTTAGACCAGTAAATTCAGAAGACCAGTAAAGGAGAAAATGTTGAACACAATATTATAATATTTCTATTGCTTTAAAAATACATATATTTGATTTCCTGAGGTAGTAATAACGAATATTAATTTTTCCTGCATAGAATACAACAGTCCAACAACATACTATTATGTCGCATCCATCTGCATCCAATCCATCTTTTTTAATCTTTTATGATTCCAATCCCTTTATAGTTTTATTTTTCTCAAATTCATCAATATTTTGTATTTATCCCCTGTTCAATACTGCTAACAATGATAACCTGTTATTTCTCCTTCTTACTTTCCTCTCTTGTTTTCCCCACATTGACTATGGCTACTTGGTGACTGGTAGGCTCTCAGGTAATCTTGAATCTAAATATAAATGTCTTAGATAGGCACATAATGTTATTCGAAATTTGGGTACTATGAAATAAGTATGGTAGTAAATGAATGTTTTTTTTATTTGCTTTACTTCTTCAATCTTGATATTTGAGAAAGTGGAAAATAAGAAAATATTATTTGACTAAAATGTAAATCGTGTTGAATGTATAATTATCTTCTGTTTCGAAAACGTCAATATCCTTCGATAAGAGTTAGTAATAAATAATATGACATGCGTAGGATTTCACTGTTCACCATGTTCATCCTGTTCTGAAATTACTGCCTAATATTTTAGAATGTGAAAATGCGATTGAACAACCTAATTATATCAGCACAAATCGGTTTTTATTTTGTTAAAAACTGCATCACTTTGGTGCATACAGGATTAAACAATGAATATACGTCGGTACAATTTATTTCAATAGAATAATTTCCTTAATTACAACATACTTTATAAAAACTGCTGAATTAATTCTGTAGATATGTATAATTTTAATTAGTACTACTCTCTTTTTTTTTTAACGTGTTTTAGTTTAAACCTTGTTAGTTCTAGTATAAGTATATTAATGAATAATAAATAATAAAATATTAAAAAATTTATAATTTAAAAATGATAATTTTTTTCTAAGGAGGATTATGAAAAAAAAACCTTTCTATTTAAAGAATTAAAATTAGTTGCGTTATAATGATTTAGCATATTTTTTATTATAGAATAATTATTTTGTTATTTTATGTGTTACTCTAAGCCCACTTAATATTTTTATAGTATTAAACTGAAGGGCCGTGCCACAGAATAAATAAAGAATTTATTATCATTATTATTAATATGTTAAAACTTATGTTTTTTTATTAAGTTTATATTATAATAAAAAAAAATGCTTATATTAAAATTTAAGGTAGACGTTTGCCTGACACAATACAGCAGCTTCACTAAAATTGTCTTTACCTGATAGTACAAGAGCCCAAGAGGAGAAAAAAGGCAGTTATCTCACCCCAATTTTTGATTACTTTAATGAAAACTACGTTTAGCTAATAGTCAAAATTGATGAGTCTGCCAAGTATAGGTAGGGGGAATAAAAAATGGCGGCTGTTTCAAAGCAATAATTTTTTTTTTTTTCATTCGGAGCTCTATATCTTAAAAAGTAAGAACAACACAAGAAAACCTGAGAGAACGTCATTTAAAGAAGAATAAATTTGCTAAAATATGAGCCCTAATAGAGCTATTTACATTTAATAGTTTTCGAGATATAGCTTTTTAAAAAGCAACATTTCATAAAAATGTATGCGACGTACTAAAAGATCAGTAGTTAGTGAATTTATTTTGAAAAATTTATATCTGAAAAAACCATTTGACGTACAGATTTCTATTAGCACTCAAATTAAAACTAGGTTAATGATCTATAAAGTAGTTTATGATGTTTTTCTTCGTAGGAGTAATAGTTTACATGAAATTTGCTAAAATAAATTGATTTATAGTTGTACGGACTATATTAAATTTTCATTTGCCAAATTTATATTCATATGTGAAAATATCAAAACTACTACTACCCCAACGAAGATAAGTGTCATAAACTACTTTATAGTAAGTTAAATTTCCTTTATTTTTAGTGTTGGCAAATATATGTGCGTCTTATGGATCTAGAGATATATTTTTAAAAAAATCCAACATTTTATACGAACAACAAGAAATTAACATTTTGTGAGTTTATTTTGTCAAATAACATAAAACTACTACTCCTACAAAGATAATCATAATTAACTATTTTGTAGTAAATTTAACTAGTTTTAATTTGAGCGCTGGCAGACATCAGTACGTCCAATTATTTTTGAAATAATGTTTTTCATAAAACAAACTTATTGTCCGAATAACTATAAATCAATTTATTTTAGCTAATATCATGAAAACTACTATTCCTATGAAGGTAAAGATCATAAACTTCTTTATAGTCCATTAAACTAGCTTTAATTTGAGTGCTAATAGACATCTGTACGTCACATAGTTCCTGAGATAAAGATTTCTCAAAATAAATGAACTAACTACTAATCTTTCAGTAGATTTTTAGGAAATTTCGCTTTTTAAAAAGTGATATCTCCAGAACTATTGGACGTAAATAGCTCTTTTAGGGCTAATATTTCAGCAAATTTACTCTTCTTTCAATAATTTTCTCTTAGATTTTCTAGTGTAGTTGGCAGTTTTTAAGATGTTTGAGCTCCAAATGATAAATCAATGGTTTTTTAAGGTTTTAAGACAGCCTCCATTTTTAATTCCCCTACCTATACTTGGCAGACTTATCAATTTTGACTCGTAATTATACATAGTTTTTATTGGAGTAATTGGGGTGAGATAACTGCCTTTTTTTCTTCACGGCTCTTGTAATATGAAGTGATACTTTTTATTTTCAATATTTTTCTTTTTCAGTTAATGCATTTTTATATTTTCTCATATCATCTAAATTGCTGATTATGTTTATTATTCACCTACTTGGCTTTTATTTTATAAAAATAAAATAAATAAGTTTATATCAATATATAATAAAATAATCATTCTTAAAATTACTATTATGGTGTTAAATAAAATGAAAGGTACAAGATAGTAAGACCACTATTTATTATTAAACTCTATGTAACATCATTAGACTTATACATAGTTTTAATTTACGTTTTCCAGTTTATGTATTCTTAAATTTATATTAACTTATACATTTAATATTCTTGCTATACTCAAATTTCCGTTGAACACCTGATTTCTATTAAACTGTCACTTTTCCAACTATTCCCACCATATATTTTCCGTTTTAAATCCTAATTCTACATCAGGATTCAGGAAAACATCTATATTGTTTCTAAGAGGACAGGATGGTCGAGAGGTGCGGTCAGCAGAAAAACACAAATAAACAAAAGAATTTGTCACACGAAAAGTGCCGACGTTTCGACCTAATTTCAGGTCTTCGTCAAGGCTATAAAACAAAAAGAGATAACAACCATCATCCAGAGAGGAAAAAAAATAATATAGTAACAAATTTGTAAATATCCATAATAATGAAATGAAAATATGAACTAGTTGATTAATAACTATGGACAAAGACAGTATTAGATTGATAACTGCCCTGATGAAGATATAATAATCTACGCTCAACTATCTTCACCTCATTATATTGTTTCTATTTTATTGCCCTATATTTATTTTTCAAATATCTTCTTATTTATCAATTTCTATATATATCTATACCCTCGATTTGTTCTCGCACTGTACTTACGCATACGAACTCTTTCTCAGCTCTTCATTCTTTAATCTTACCATATTTATTACTATTGCTATAAATTATTTTTTCACTTTTCATTACTCCAGTGTAAGCATTCTATTTATTTATATTTAGTTTTTGACGTTCCTTTTTTATACTTTTTTTTTTATATACATCTTATGTATGTTATTGTAGTCACACTATATTTTACAATGTAACAATGAAGCCCTGCGTAATGGGTCGAAAATTTAGTTACTAACTTTTATTTTTTTCTACAGTTCATTGCATTTGTTTCCTCTAAATTTAGAAGAAACACAATGAAGTCTTATATGCAAAAGATTGTTATTTGTTAAAAGTTGTTGTTTTTCTTTTCAGGAATTTATACCCTTTATTTATTTTACTTTTTTTCTTTATGTTATCCGAACAACGTTTTAAATCGTAGTTGAAAAATCTCTTGATCATGTGTAACCATCTTATCCTGTCTTTAGTTTTCCTTTGGACAACCTCATAGCAGAGGAATTTTAATGGAACGGTAGTTAAAATGCATAAGGATAAAATAATGTAGACAAATTAAGTGGCTCGAAATGGGATAGTACACACACACTTTCGCACTTAGCTGTTGATGGTGGTTATTTATAACAGATATTGAGATTGCTTAGAGAGAAATTAGACAGTTTAATGACCACAGAAGATCATTATGTGTTGGAGATACAGCGTCCCCTGGCTGAAGACGGATTGAAGGGCCCTGATTAGATTGAAAACTCCAAAGTGAGCTAAAAGAGGCTCTAATTAAGGACTACCTAAACTTAAACCTTACTCCTCGCCCTTCTTAAATTATTTAAATCCCTGGTGCAAGATTTCATCGCAAACTCGTAGGAATTAAGGTTCCACCACCATTTCCTTCGTTAGCAAGTCCTGTTAATTATATATGTACATAAGGTCTGGCAAGGAGTTCTGAAACATACTTCTCCTCCAGTAGCTATTGAAGTCTTATTAAATCTCTATTAGGGACTTTCCATTGAAGCGCATTATATAAACAGTAACATACCGTCTTATATATTTACTTGTTTTCTCTCATCTTATATAGGTTATTTATTATTAGGTATTAATTAATTTGATTAAGATACAGAAACTTCCTCGATCGCACGTCCTATCCTCGAACCTATATTTCATCCTATATAGATTATATTCCATGTCTACTATTTCCACTGTAGGAAAAAAGAATGAACACAGCATTGGACGTGTTTAAAGACGGAGAAATGATTAACCAGTTTATTTTAAAATAAATAGGTATATTACTTTTTAAATGAATCAACTGATGAAAAATCTACATTAGTAAGTTAAGTATAAAGAACCACATCTAGATTTACGTGCTGCAAAAGTTAAATACTCACGCACCCAAAAACTTTTTTCTTCTTGCAAGTTAGCTGATGGGAAAATTAAATCAGAATTGGAGAACTTGACTTAAGGTTATGTTAAGGCATCGGTCCTTACAATTAAATATTCAAATTAACAATTTTAATTGTGAGGATTCATGTATATATTTCAAATATATTGACGGTATTTGGGGTGATGGTAACAGTGTGGTAACGTGCCTGTCTGTCAACCTAAAGGTTGCGAGTTCGAGTCCCCGGCCCTATTCGGGATTTTTTCAAGCTTATAATTATACAATACTCACTCACAGCCTCCATCCGGGCATTTGTGAGACCCGTTAGCCAATGGGTGGTACTCACAAAAATAGGCGGAGGATTGACGGATCCACCCTATGAAAACCTCGTAAAGAAACGCGTATATATTTCCTCAGTGCCTGGGTTAGGGAAGATTTTTATTCGTGCAGGGAAAGAAATCAGGTTGTGGTTTAGGTGTGGAAAATTAGGTCGAAATGGCTGTGGTTGGAAAAAATTCAAGAAAAGCTGGAAATTATTGTAATTAATGCATTTTGCCTCTATTAAGAATAAACTAAGTTTATCCCGCTTTAGCCGTGAACAGTAGCAGTACTTTCAAAACATATCGAGTTTTTTCTCCCATTTTTTACTATATTAATAATAATTATTATTCTTTATATTGTAATTTTATATATGCATTTTCGCACTTGTTACTCATTTGAAAACCTCCGCAAAGGAATAGTAGGAATTCATGAGTGGAGAAAGCATTCTATGAAGACACTCATCCATCTATCTAGTCCAGCAGGGGTCTTTCAGTCTTCTCGTCGAATTTTGTTGGTCAGTAATGTTTGTACCAGTAGAGTGTACAGCGAGTGAGTCAAAGTTTTGACCTGTCTTTCTATTATGTCAGTCAGAAATGTTATGTTCAGGTCCTTGTGTAATGATTTGTTTATGATGTAAAAGGGACAGTGGGTGATGTATTGGAGGAATTTGGATTGAAAGATCTGAATGGCCTAAAGGTGAGATTTTTTGCAGGAGCCCTATACCTGAGTGGTGTAAGCTCATTATGTTGTATATTTTAAGTGATAATTTATTTTTAATATGTAGTAATCTTCGAATTAAAGAAAGTTCATGATTTAGTCTTTCTTTCAAAGTTGTTACACGTGATTTCCAAGTCAGTCGTCAGTTTATCGCATAATCGTCGTTTGTGATAAGATTGATTGTAAGGTTGTGATTGAAGAGCAAATTTAACAATTGTGTGAAGTTTAGTGATTGTGTGATACATGTTTGTACAAGAAATTTTCTTTATCAAATAAATTTATTATTTATTAATCTATGGATACACCAGGCATGCCATAGTTTCTGAATTTTTGATCAGTGGGTTTACGGTTTATGCCCAATCGGCTTATGTCCACCTAACCTATGGCTTATGTCCACCTAACCTAGTAGCCTTTCATACCAGACTAACCTATTCCTAGGGTTCCAATACCAGTGACGGGAGAAGAGTGAAGTGCTGACATCATTTGGGTTCCGTTCATAAAAAACAACAAAGTAATACTATTACTCTTTTAGTTCGTACCTGGTACGATTTCGTTGCCTTGTACAATGCCGATTAGTAATTGTTTGCTGTTTAACATGTGCTTTTTAACACAATAATATGACTAATAGTTGTTTCTATTAAGAAACCGAAAGTTTCACTACTTGTTCATTGAACTTTTTATACTTGTATTTATGAACTAATACTATTAGCTTTTATTGTGAAACAGAGCCCTAGTGTTCATTTTTTCTCCAATACAAATGCTGAGTTGTAAATTGTAAATGATTTCCATTAGTAAAAGAGGTTAACACTTGAATTTGTGTAAGACTTTCCGCAGCTTTAAAGATTTCTGTCTTAATACTTGGCGTTTTGCAGTAAAACTACGGTTGAGATTTTACTGAAAAACCGATACAGCAATGTTTAAAAAAAAATCGTACAACAGATTTGAAATTTAAAACGTTTAATAAAAACTTCAGAATGATATTTCTTTAATTAAGATGTTAATACTGAAACCACTGACATTATCAACGATTATAATAAGTCATTTAAAATAAATAATGATAGGTCTTATATAGTTGAAGAAACATTAACCATATGATTGTTTGTTTTTTTAGTGGGAAGAGCAGAATCCGTGTGTATCGGTACTACATTAAATTCTAATTAGTTAGGAATGTTACATTCAAAAAAGAAAAAGAAATCTAGCTTTTTATTGCACCATTCTAATTAACATTTAGTGGTTTGGTTGTGGTAAGGAATGCAAGTCTTCCTAACCGGATAGCCAAATTGGCTATTTACTAGGATCGTCGGTAAGGCTGTTTCCCTTCGTCAGCTTCCTCCAGCAATCAGAGCTCGTGATGAGACAGACTTAGAGCTGGAGGGAGAGGGAAAGAAGGCGGAGATAAAGCGAAGCTAGGAGGCAGAGAACATTGGAAGGAAGCACTTTATTAAGGCCCTTATCTGGGACAAGTGGACCCGGGGCTTTTTATCCCCTTCGACGGGAGCTAATCCCGGTGCGGAGATGGAGCAGATTGTTGGCCGGCGACTTGCCCGATCAGCACACCACGCCCAGAAGCCCCGCCTACTCCTTTTTATCTCCACGAGGGGGCGTCTCTTGGTTTTTTATCGAGTTCTTCCACATCTGTCTCTTCCTAACTCCTGATGTCCTCTCCTTAATCCGAGGAGTCTTGTCTCTATTTTTATCTGCCCGAAAAAGCCATCCTACCCTCTAGGAAGCAGTTTGTCAATTGGATCCACTGGGTACTTACTTGTCCATAATGGTATCATGAATCGACTTAGCTAAGTTCATCTCTTAATAAATGTTTTTAAAACCTTTCTATGTATAATCCACACCTATATAATTGGCAAAATGTAAATTACAATTCAGATGAAATTTCATTTTTGGTTAAAAACTAAAACAGTATCGATATAACATTATAAATTAAAATATAACAATATCGATTAATTAATCTGACGATTTCCTATAAATACTTATATCTAGAAAAAATATATTTACCAAATATATCTGATGACTGGCAACTAGATATTGAAATTACATTGTTAGTCAAATTACCTAAGGATTAAGAAGGTGTTATCAAGAAAAAATCATTATGCTTTTCTCTATGGCTTTATAGGGACACACTCAATACACCCTCCACCTCTTTAATGATTTTTGATAGCATATCTTAAGGGTCGAACTATACCATAATATGACAGATCAGGCGATCCCTCCTAAACATGCAATGCAAATGAAAGTGACAATGTTGAAATGCGCTATCAATCCAAGCTGATATGCCAGATCACTTTGAAAAGCCTGAAGGAGTGCAGCAAGGAGATTGCTTGGCAGCTACCCAGTTTAACATTGTATCTGCAGTTAGTAGGTTACATATTAAGTACATTGGAAGGATTTTTAATAGCTCAGCAAAGCAAGGGTTTGCATTGGTCGGGAGAACAGTAGTAGCCTCGTAAAGGATGCCTTCATATTCCTGTAAAGACCGGTATCAACATTTGGCTTAAAGCTAATCAATAAAAACTAAGTATATAAGAACCGATCAAAGGATAGAGCTCCTGGGAAATATACGTCGAAATTTGTGAATATATTTTATATAATATGTCTCCCAGGGGCATGTAAGTAATGAAATAGATACAGAAGTTCAGATTGCTAGTAGAACCTATTTTGGTCTTCAAAGACGTCTAAAAAGCTAAGTGACCTCGCCCGCAACCAACGTGAGTGTATACAAAAACCTAAATCAGACCTGTGGTTACATAGAGGACGGAGTTTTTGATGATTTCATGAATCCAGGGAGCATCCTGTGTTTTAATTAGGATATTTGGCCCAATACTCAATAATAACCTCGAATGACGGATGCGAACAAACAATATATGGTTATGCTGGAGTTGTGAAGGTGATGAGGGTTGGAGAGTTGAGATATCTCACCGGTGACTGGGATAGTATATACTAAGGAAAATATTAGAAGCGCGATCCGATGTAACAAGACGTGTTGGCAGTCCATTATTTGGTTAGGTAGGGCAAGGCCTAGATGGCCTTGATGTTCCGACTCTACTTGAATTGTACCGAACTCAATATGTAAAGTCACTAATAATAAGTACAAAATGATCTCCTGAAATACACCAAAAAAGAAATTAGCTGCTACAATAAATTTGATACCAATATGCATATAAGATTCTCTTTCAGATACGCCACTTTGCCTTTGGCACAGACCGATGATATGTGACTATTTAAAAGGCTATGAAATTCAATGCTCTTTTCCCCCCTTTAAAATAACACTCAATTAATGACAGATACAAAAGGATCTTACATTACTGGGCAATGTTTCAATATAATTTCTGAACGAATCCCCAAACTCCACGCAATTTCATATTGTTTCCATTCATTATATTGTCATAATATATAATGATAATAATATTATATTATATAATATATAATAATATATATCATCTTAAGTATTGTAAATTAGGCCCTGCAAATCTCAAAGAGGCGCATCGCCTAGGAGCCTCTACATGGCCTCATCCCGAGCCCTATCGGTGGAACAATTCCAATAAATCGATATTACTTGGAATAGATAAACCAAGAGCTATTTTATTTTATTATGCCACGCGGAAACAATCTTTTTAATCTCAGAATATTAATTTGGCGGAGTATGGTAGTTTAAATCCAAATTTCTATTAACCCATTATTCAGATGATTCAGTGACGTTTAAATTTATTTTGTGTTGTGTTAACTTACAGGGAAGAACTTTATACACAATAATGTTGATTATTTTCGTTTTAAAATATTTATTAATTGTTGTACATAAAAATTATTTATTTATATTATTTGTCTTATTTTTTTGTAATCAATTAAACTTTTATAGCATCTTTACTTTATTACAACATCCAAAAGACGTTTCGGGCAGTTTGTCCATTTTTCTACAAAAATAAAAAAAAACAAAAGAAAAAAAAATAAGCACAACCAACAGAGTTGAAATTATTTAATATTTTGCATTACTTTTTGTTTGTGTAGAATAATGAATTGAAGAGTGAGAAAACAGTCCGAAACGTTGTTCAGATCTTGAAATTCATTAAAGAAGTCTTGAAAGAGTTCTAAGTAATATATATATTATAA
This sequence comes from Halyomorpha halys, assembly GCF_000696795.3. Taxonomy (NCBI): domain Eukaryota; kingdom Metazoa; phylum Arthropoda; class Insecta; order Hemiptera; family Pentatomidae; genus Halyomorpha; species Halyomorpha halys. The sequence continues at coordinate 364,881 of NW_027109346.1, forward strand.
GTAATAAGGATATGTAATATCCTTAAGAAAAAGCAAACAAATATTGATAATAATATACCTTTTGAACTGTATGAAATGAAAACTGGAAATTTATGACTTTTTATTAAATATTATGAAATTTTGATTTGGTTTTAAGTTGAGGAGTACATTGGGCTGCGGTCAAGAAAAGGAAAAAACAGTCTTTTCAATAAAAATGTTTTTATTGATATGTTGTTTTGGGGGAATTTCCTTTTATTTCGAATTGTGAATAATATGATATCTCAAATCATTTTTTACTTTCACTTATCCATATATGGAATATATAGTGTATGGAAATTTTGCCGTCATGCAAAATTTCGAAAGCGAGTTTTAGATAGAAATACACGTTTTTAGGCCCCTAAGCTAAAAAAATTTACCGTAAAATGATCTGTGTGAACAGCTCAAAAATGAAAATTTGTACGATACTGAAATGTTTCGTTAAAATGATTTTTCACATTTTTTTTCATTTTCCCAAAAACGGTTTTATTGATTTTTATTAAACTCGGTAAAATTAAGTAATTAAGGGCCCTTAAATACAAGGTAGGTGTTATCCTCATCGAAATATTCTAATAGGGCCAAATGACAAAATATTTAAAAATCATTCCCTAAATTACCTTTAATCTTGCTTATTTGAAAACAATACAGTTCTAATTGTTAGCAATGATAAACAATAAATAAATAGAAAATATTGAAGTAATTAAAGGTCAAAAGCGTAAAAATTAAAGAATGATTTTCTTTGATAATTCCGGAAATGTAGCGTTACAATTATTGCTCATTGCTTGCTTCTAACTATTTTATTTTTAATTCAAAAATTATACCATGTCTATGTTCTATTTTCAGATAATAAGCTGTAATAAATGCAATAAAAAATATTCCGTTTATCCGCTACACCATAAATACCCGAAAATATAAATTAAATCCTCTAAGCAGAATAAAAAACATAAAGGACACGTAGGAAATGCAAATCAAATAAAATTCGTTCCGCCCCCGCTATTTGTTTATCCTTAACGGAAATATACTAAAGCCGGTAAAAAAAAAAAGTGTTAAAAAGTCGAATTGAGTTAGAGTTTTATAAATCTGAAAAAGCATTCCGAGGTTAGGTTTTCTGTTTATTTTTAACACATTTTTTTCCACCCTCTCTCACTCCTTCTAAAATAAATACAGGGTTTGGTGATTATGAAGCCGGGAAGAGTGGATATAGATCTAATGGGAGGGCCAGTTTACAGCCGGAATTGGCAGCGTTCCCTCGGATCCATACATATTAATTCGCTTCGGAAATTTGCATCTGTCCTTGTCTGCAGAGTCTTCCAGCTCCGAACAAGAAGCACTACCTTATGCCTCCGGTAGATACATTATTTGGGAACAGAATTCAATCCTGCTCTATTTCTGAAGTGCGACAAAGCATGATGGATATACCCTAACCAAAAGATAACTTCTCATATTTTAATTTATTAGCAGTAGAATTGTCCTCTCTGGTCGCTTCTATAGTTAATGGCAGAATAGGGTTATTAATTTTAAGAAATATTTAATGGAAGTAATTTTTTTCAATTACACTGACTTCTCATGGAACAACATGAAAAGTACCAAATTTAGATTTTGTATGAACTAATGTTGTAATTATGGCTGTATAAATACTCTCTAAAGGACTACTTTGAGGTATCTACCAATCCAATCATGTAAAATTAATATTATAATATAAGATCATTATCTTGTAATGAGGATAATCAATCATTTTTTTATCAAAAATAATTTATGATAAAAAGAAATAGTCTTACAACAACCTTGGGAATATCTATATAACAAAATTACTGAAGATGAAGAAAAATAAATTAGTATACCCTAACATAATTAGATAAACTAATTATATATTAAAGTTAAATATAATTATATTAAACTTGATGATAAAAAATAAATAAGCACAATTAAGGTGTTTTCTATCAATTTCCAATGTATTCACTTTCGGAAAGTTATTATTTGAAAATTATTGTAAGAATACTTAATAAAAGTTAAATTTATATTGAAAATGTTGACTTAACTATTATAAAGTAATTCATTAATAATTAAAATGTTTCCCTAATATAAACTGAATAAGTTTTTGGTGTAGAGTTTTAATTTGTCCAAAAAGCCAACTACCTTTCCAAGTGTAACTTAGTCGTCTAGGAAATTTTGGAGTTTCTGCTGGGAAATTTATCATTTCAAACATCTGATTTCTTATCAGACATGAAACAAGAGATTTTTAGTGGTGATAAAATAAATCAAGTTAAAATTATTTAGACACAATATAAATTGTAATGATTTTTTTTTCTATTTATTATTTTCTTATCATCTAATTTATACGACTGTAAATAGGGTTTGCAAGCGCTCTATGATTTATGTAACCCATGTTTGAAAATATATGACAGAATGTAATATTACACAATTAAGAAAAAAAAATTCATTATAAGGATTGATTGTTATTTCTTGTTCGCTTAATTAAAATTTAAAAACAAGGAGGTTAAAGTCTTTATCATTTTCTTCTAATCTTCTTTAAATTATCATTATTGAAAAGGAAGTGTATTGAAGAATGAGTGTTCAATTCCTTACACTAGTTACTAGTCAAAACTGATGCCAAGTATGGGTAGGGGGAATAAAAAATGGCAGCTGTTTCAAAATCTTAAAAATCATTAATTTTTCATTCGGACCTCTATATCTTTAAAACTACCAGCAACACAAGAAAATCTAAAGGAACATCATTTAAAGAAGAGTAAATTTGCTTAAATAGAGCTATTTACGTCGACTAGTTCTCGAGTTATAGCTTTTTAAAAAGTAACATTTCTTAAAAATGTACTGAGAGATTAGTATTTATTTAATTTATTTTAAGAAATCTATATCTTAGGAACTGAGTGACGTGTAGATGTCTATTAGCACTCAAATTAAAGCTATTTTGACACACTATGAAGTAGTTTATGACCTTTACCTTCGCAGAAATAGTAGTTTTCATGATATTTCCTAAAATAAATTGATTTATAGTTGTTTGTATGATAAGTTTGATTTATGAAAAATTTTATTTCAGAAACCGTAGGACTTACAGATGTCTGTCAGCAATAAAATTAAAGCTAGTTAAAATTAATTTTAAAATAGTTTATAACGTTTATCTTGTGTTGTAGTTTTTATGATATTTCACAAAATAAATTCACAAACAGTTAATTTTTAGTTGTTCGTATAAAATTTTTGATTTTTGAAAAAATATGTTTAGATTTCTCAAAATAAATTAACTAACTACTAATCTTTCATTACGTTTTGTAAAACATTTTTGTGAAATATAGCTTTTTAAAAAGCTATGTCTCGAAAACAATTGAACGTAAATAGCTCTATTAGAGCTCATATTTTAGCAAATTTACTCTACTTTAAATGATGTTCTCTTATATTTTCTATTGTTGTTGGTAGTTTAAAAGATATAGAGGCCGAATGAAAAATTAATTATTTTTAATGTAATCAAACATTGGGGTGAAATAAATGACTTTTTTCTAAAAGAACACGAGACACACTGTGAAGAGGAATACTGAAAACCAATATTTTCTCCTGACTCTTTTGTAAGACCAGTCAACATGACATATAATGTTGGAGATTTCGTCGTTATGGAACTCAACTTGTATTCTCTACATTCTAATGTTTCATTAGTTACGAAAATTAAAAAAAAAAAATGTTTTTTTTCTATTATTCTGTAGGGCATAGATCTGAGAATAATAAAATCTTGAAACGACATCACAGTATGATTGTTTTATTGTTATATGATCCTCAAGAATCACAAAAATATATACCATTAGCAGCCAAGAAAAAAGTTATGTATGTACTCACATGTATATAAATATGAAACCAATAGCAATCTAACGCATTAAATCTTGATGCCCTCTAGTAGCATTTTTTTAATTAGTACATTTAAAACTGATTCTGTTTATTTTTTTTTTGGTTACTGTGATAAGAATAATTAAATTGTTTAATATCTAACTGTTTTTTAGTACATAGATCTTATTTGTTGTATAATAAATATTATATATAAGAAGATGGTCAGGGTTGCGGTCAAAATGCAGTTAACTATTTATTTTCCGACGTTTCGCCCCACTTTGCAGGGCTTCATCAGGGGTAAAAAGATCCAAAAAAAAAACTGAGAATATTACAACAATAAGATACAATAAGGCAATTTAAGCTAGGATAAATATAATGTAAAATAAAGTGATAAGAAATTACATATAAATAAAAGGAAGGAAGACGTAAAATAGTATCAATATAAAATAAAATTGAATAAACAATGATAAGAAAAAAAAAATGTAACAATGGTAAGAGGAAAAAAATTTTGAAAAATACGTAAACTATACAGTTAAAAAAAAAAGAAAAAATAGAGATTAAATAAACGTCTTGAAAGAATAATTATAAATAAAAAAATAATAATGATATTAAAATGATAATGAATGAGCAAAGAACAAGTCAGGACCACCTACCTGTTCAAAGGTAAAGGTTGAACAGAAGGCGACAATAAAGCGGAAGCGTGGAAGAGTGGGGAGGAGGTGGCCATTATATTTCTATTTCAAAAATGTCGCGTATACAGGAAGAAGTCATAAAGATGTGACGAAATATGAAAAATAATAAGAGAAAGATACAGAAATATGATAATAATAACTATAATAATTTTCTAATTTAGGAATAACAAAGTAAAATTAGAATGACTCATATCGTTACTAATAATACGAGTATATACTGAAGAAAATATAGTTAGGGTAGTTAATACAATATACGATATAATAACAATGATTATAAAAGAAGTAACTAATAATAAGTAAAAGTAAATAAAGAGTATAAAAAAATAAATAAATAAATAAAATACAAAGAAATAAGTAAGAAAAATAATTAGACAATGATAACAACTGTAGTCTTTATATATCGTGAAAATAAACATTTATCTACACTGATAATAGTAATAGTAAAAATAACAGGAGTAACACGAATAATATAATGTGAAATGAGGTAATTTAAAAATCGGAAGTGAAAGTTTACAAAATAAATTAAAAATATATATAAAAGTACAAGGTGAGATGTAAAAAGAAGTACATAAAAAGATTAAAAATAAGTAATAAATTATAGAAATAAATGAAAATAGTGATGGAAAGTTATATACAATATAGGTGATGATAATGATAAGTGAAATAAGTTAATAGAAACATGTGAAGTAAAAGTTTACAAAAAACAAAACGAAGTAAATGTGAAAGCTAATAAAACATAGATGAATAAATATAAGTAAATGCAGCGATAGGTAATATAAGTGAGAGAGAGAGATAACAAACCCGTGAAAAACAAAAGTAAAATAGAAAAATTTTGGTGATGATAATAAAATGAGCGTAAAATTATTTAGTCTTAATTAAGTTTAATATATGGCTGTAGGTATGTGAGATACAGTTTTTTATCGATTTTTTGGTTAACTGGGAGGGGTTCAAGATGTATATAAATGGATTCTGAGATGAGTCTCTTTTGGTAATTTGGAACAGTGGCTAAAATAGTGTCAAAATCAAAAGTATGATTATGAGTAAGGGCATTTCCTGAAAGTTTGGAAGCGGCTGAGTTGTGGGAAGTTATAGATAATTTATGTTGAGAGATACGAATATCTTTTAAGACGTTTATTTAATCTCTATTTTTTTTCTTTTTTTAACTGTATAGTTTACGTATTTTTTAAAAATTTTTACTCTTACTATTGTTACTTATTTTTTATTCTTATCATTGCTTATTCAATTTTATTTTATATTGATACTATTTTACGTCTTCCTTCCTTTTATTTATATGTAATTTCTTATCACTTTATTTTTACATTATATTTATCCTAGCTTAAATTGCCTTATTGTTGTAATATTCTCAGGTTTTTTTTGTATCTTTTTAGCCCTGCAAATTGGGCCAAACGTCGGAAAATAAATAGCTGTAAACTATTTTTGTTTTTCTTTTGACTGCAATCCTGACCATCTTCTTATGTATAAATTTTTACGGTCAACTATATATACATATATATGTAATAAATATTATAATCTGCCACAACATGTTGCGCAATACGTAAAAGTGATAACTGATTAAATTCATACTAAAATAAAATAACATAAGAATACAAATAAATAAACAAATGAAAAAAAAAATATAAATATAAAAAAAGAAAAAAATATGAGAGGTAGAGGAGAGCTCTTTGAGATTCCAGCGCAGCCCTCTCACACAAATATCTAATTAGTATTTTTTTTTAACAATTATCAAATTTATAAATAATTTTATACAATATTAATTAAAATACTTTCCATCTTGGATTGTTTAACGTGTACTGTATCGTATAAATGTTTAACTTATGTTTTTAAAGGATTGCCTTTTAAGCATATCAGAAGTTAAGAATTTCACTTTCACAGACTTCAACCAAACTTTATGCTTAGAGATTATAAAAGTATGTTCGAATCACTATGAAATATGAAACCGAAAAATGATAAAATTATGAGCTCATGAAGTCAATCTGTTCCCCTGGGATTAACTAAATATCTGGTTAACCACTTGGTTATAATATGGAAATATTTTACCTCAGTCAACCACAAGAAAGATCAGTGGTAGAGTCTCTGCTTTGCTCATACCAGAAAGATCAGTATGCTGTACTTTTGTCAAATAATTGAGTTTGAATGTTGAGTTGTGTGGTTTATATAAATATATATACTGTGAGATTCAATACTATTTAAATAAAAGCCACTGCTATTATACCAGATATTACTTGTCACTAATATTATTTGTATGATTAAATACATTTAAAAAAATAATAAATGCAGACCTCCTAAATAGAAGTTTTAAGTCTTTAAGATTAGAGAAAATAAATGTTCCAGAAAGGAAAAGAAAGAACCAGTTAATTTTTTTTTTAAATAATTTATTTATTGTTATTTACAACTGTATATATATACATCAAGTAAATTTGCTGTAAGTGCTATAATGACATGATACAAACATGTATCTATCCATTGATAGAACTTCAAAAATATTTCTAGAGGAGAAGATCTCGAGGCCATCTTCTTTTCAGACGCCTAGGAGGATTATTAGGTAATAAAGGAGAAGCCAGGTTAGAAACGATTTGGTTTAGTGGTAGGGAAGTTTATCATGGAAGGATTGGTATCTGGTTCTGGCCAAATCGGGAACATATGGGACATTGAGGTTCTGATGGATGACTTGATTTGTGACAAAGTAAGGAGCATCAAAGATTTTACGGAGGATTTTGGACTGTAAGGATTGGGTTCGGGAGGAATTGATGGTTTAGTGGAGTCTCATAGCTCAACTCCGTATGTCCAGATATGCCTTATAATAGTCATGTAGATCAGTCTTTTGTAATGGATTGGAAGATTAGACCGAACGGATAATGAGAAAATATGTAGGGGGTAAGAATTTACGGATCTTGTGTAGCCAGACTCGATCAGAGTTAAAAACTAAAGTCATTTTTGAGATTATAGTGTTGAAGAATCAATGTGATTTAAGAAGAAATATTTTTCAAGAGTTATGTTTTTCCTTTCTTTTTTCATATAACAAGATGTTACTCCTTTAAACTTGACTTCTCCTGCAATTTAATACTTTTACACTCGCTACAGTTAATAACCTATGCTTCCTTTATCCTGTCTGTAATTCGGATCATTAATTTCTTACCTGAAAAATCAAAACTTGACTACTTTTTAGTTAATAAGAAGTGTATAGTCGTATGTTTTCTGAACATTTTTTATGGTTACACTAAAATTCTCAGATATAAGAAAACAGCTGAAAGGCCAAGAGATACCGGACAATGGGGTTGCGATGCAATGGAACGAAATCGCCGGGGCATTACTACCTGGGCTATCAATTAGCCCTGATTTAGGAGCCCTGTGTAAACTAGATCCCCCTAGATTTTACCCTCGCTCCTAATTACAAATATGTGAGCCGTCCAATTAATTTAACTATAATCTGCTAGAGGCCATTTATCAGGGAGATAGTGTGCGTGAGAGAGGCAGCAGTAGGAAATCTGCCGCAAAATCAGGCAGAAATTATGTTTGCTACACCGAACAATATGCGTTTGTTATCAAAATTGCACTAATTAGAACAAATGTAATTAAATGTTGACTATAAAAAATGGTGAATTTTCAACAATTAATTGTCAATTGTTCGATGTCACCATTCTAATTCTGCAGAGGTGTGAAACGAAGAAAGTATAGTGTCGGAAAAAAATGGATCGAGTTCTGTGGATAAAGGTTCTTATGAATTACCAAGAGGAACAAGTAGAAAAAGATTCTAAAAATCGGATATTGGAGGCTGGACACAGGTACAGATTGTCTAGAAATAAATTAATGAGCAGCAAAACACTTACGAAGTACTAGAATGTGAGCAGGGCCGTAGCTAGGGGCGAGAAGAGCACAGGTAGCAAGAAAGCGCAAAATTAACCATGAAACCATATGGATGTTCAAAATTAAAAAGAAAAAAGTAATCATTTTCAAATTTAGCTTTTCTTTGAAAATAACAATGTCTTTAATGTAATTAGTATTAAGACCAAACCTATTTTCTGTGGCTGGCAGATCGTGCTTGACAAACTTTTTCCCTAAATAAGCCACAACTTTCAATTTTCAATCATCAAGGAACTTGGCAGAAGTGGGACAAGTATAAAGAAACTATTTTGGCTAAATATGAAAAGTTTAAATATCGCTATTTTAATCTTCGAAAGACTAATTTGTTTATCATGTTTTTTTTCATATAATTACTCTTTATTATCCCTTATTAAATTTTATATATAAAATATAGAAGTCAATGTTTGATAGATTCATATAAAAAATTGTTTTGCTTTCGGTTTCAATCAAAACTTACATTAAACCTTATTTGTTGTTAGTTTAAACTGAAATTGTCGCAGAAAAGCCGGAATCTTATAAAATTCAAAAGTGATTTTTTATTTTCTTATTCTTCACATTAGGTATATTGTATTTTTTCTTTTTAATGTACAGATATCGCTTAAGCTTGCCCAGAAAAATATGAACATATTCATCTAGATTATAAATATCCAATTACATCCTGCTGGGAGTTGCTCCTGTTTGATTAATTCCCATTTAAATATATTTTTTTTGGTGTTCGTGGATGTAATGAGCACAATCTTAGTATTCTAACTAGACTAATATACCATTTGTTTATATTTTCGTTTGAATATAACAAACAAAAGATTCTTTTCCGAATAATCCACAATCATTCAGTCTCAGTTAATATTTGGTAACCATGAAAAACTAAATAATGTTTTTTTAGTAATAGTGGGATCGGTTTCCTGTATTAAAATCTGGCTTTATATAAATTAATTATATTGGTTTAATTATTTTTATTTTTTTTTCCTACGAAAATAGTCACGGAAACCTGGTGGTGATATAATCTCACACTCGATTTCAGCGAGGATATTAATTGATAAAGTTCTGAATTACAAGAAGGCTCTTCCAGATTTTCAATGTTTTTCATGAGGTATTCACACAGCTCACGTATATTATAAATAATATATATTTATACAAATATAAGTAATTTGCCTTCACCAATAAGTTTTAGTTCCTTTGACAGAATTGACAGATAAATGAAAATCGATGTGAAGATGAGTTTAATTTATTTTAATAGCTTAATATGGTACCATATAATAATGAAAATACAATAAAATATGTAATTCATTGAATTTAAGCGAAAAAAAAAAATTAAAAAGTAACATTAAAATGAAGGATATTGAGGATGAGGACAAAACTGAATAAAAAAAATCTTTAAAAAATAAAAATTTCTTTACTCTATATCATACCAAAACATTAAATATCCAAACCAATTACAATAAATTAAATCCTCAACCTTATTATTAATTTATTTTATATCTCAGAATCAGGAGTTAGTAGTTGACCGTAGATTAAAATGAGATGTTCGGGGGTGCGGTCAGTAAAGATACACGAATAAGTAAAACTTATTTATTTGTGCCGACGTTTTGATCTGAATTTCAGGCCTTTATCACAGCTGAAAAACAAAACGAGATAACAACTTTTATTCTGAGAAAAATAAAATAAAATATTACAAACTTCGAAATATACATATCAACAAATTAAGTTGATGTCTATATAAGATTGGGAATTTAAAGATTTAAAAATTTTTAATTAAATTATATAAAAAATGTTTATCATTTGTTTTGTGTTATTCTTACCTCTAAAATATTATATTTTATCTTCTATTGGTATAAAATTAATATATTGTTATGTATATCTCCAAGTTTGTTATTATTTTATTTTAATTTTCTCAGAATTTAGGTTATTATATCATTTTTTTATTTAACCTTAATGAAATCCTGAAATTTAGCTCGAAAAGTCTACCCAAATAAATAAGTTTTATTGTGTAGCGGTTATCTTTGATGTCCGCTACACAGATCATCTTCTAATATTTTATAGCTCAAAGGATAATCTATTATGTATCACCTTTTTGCACTCTTTTTACCATCAATTATAAAATCATTATTAAATCTAAATAGTATACAATTTTCAATTTCATAACCTTATTATAATTTCTAAAATACTTATAGTCTGTCATTCCCAAGTTTAATTTAACATGGTTATTTAACCTTTAAAACACAACCTGATAAGGGAAATCACGTTTATTATTTATAACTTGCAACTTTCATGCTTGATAACCTATTTGCATCATATATATTATATCCTATATTATTTATTCCTTTAATTGAGTATTATATTTATTTTTAAAAGAAACTATCTTGCTAACACTAAACTATTTAACATATATAAATAATTGACTGTATAATTTAAAATATGTAGAAGATGTTTAGGGTTGCGGTCTGTTTTGCCCATTGTCTTGAATCTGACGAAGCCCTAAAAAGTGGAGCGAAACGTCTGACAATAAATAGTTGAAAACTATTTTGTTCTTTTTTGACCGCAACCCTGACCATCTTCTTCATATTTTAAACTATTTAACCCATCTCACACTAGTTTAGGGATATTTAAGGCTTTATTTATTTTTTTTTTATTATTAAAAGTGATATAAAATTTAATATAAAACAATTATTGAAATTTATACCACAAATTTTTTTTTAATTTCTGCATAGTTCTGGTTTAAATTTATTTATTCTGATTAGGAATATAATTAATATTTTCTGATATATAAGTAGCTTCAAGCATTAAGAAATGTATTATCTTTATATAAATTCAATATGTTGTTAAAATCAAATTTGAATTTATTTTTGGATACATGCTGTACCAGTACTGCTTTAACTTTGTCCTTCTCTATCACTACCATTCTGGTACATCCACTCTCCCAAAAGTTGTTTGGTTTCTGCTCCATACACAGCTGGACATTTTAAGGATGGAACTTTGTATACCAATCCTAATTAATGTTGTTAATTCCAATTGTTATTCCTATATCAATTTTTAATTTTATTGGCGGGTATGTTATATGTTATTGGATATGTTATTTAGACTAAATATTCATTAAATGGGTGCTATATATCTTTAGATAACCCTTTTATGCAATTAAATTTATTATAATTATAATTATTAAACCTTCTATCAATGTTTCTTTTAAAATTATATTCTCTGTTCTATTTTAAAGGTTCATTTTACAAATTTTATAGATAAAATTTTTAGGATTAACGTTTTCTAGCAATATATTATTAGTATATACTTTTAGACTATCTGTTATTTTTATCACCTTATTTATATAATTAATTACAACATATTTTTTATATGGAACGAATGACAAGAATAATAATTTAAAATAACATTACTGCTAGTTTCTTGATTTTTCCTTGCCTAGTCTCCAGCAAACAAGAAATATATATGTATATATTTATATATTGGGACAAATGTCTCAGATATTGAAAATGGAAACAGCTGTATTCTTATCATCTTTTCTAGTTGTAAATGGGAATTGAGAATTTACTGAAGAGCAAAAGTTGAGTAAAGGACAGTAATTAAATTTTCTCTGGCAAGTATAGAAATTAAAAAAATTAAATATTCCCTTTTTTTATTCGTCAATTATTATAATAGTGATGATATAAAAGGTGATAATTATTCACAATCTATTTAAAAACAGAAAAATAAATAAATGAACTAAAACCAAATTAAAGCTAAAACATAATAAATATTATGGGCACAACAATAATTGTCTGCAATGCTTAGGAAGTCCTAGTGATTATTAGCCACGTAATTGATATTGAAAATCCAAGTTAAAGTTTTAGTCTTAAAGAATGGTCGATCTGTTCCATTATAAACTTTGAAGGCACCTATAAATACCTCAAATTATTCTCCACACTTCGCCTATTTGAAGTTTAGTGAGCCGCATTTTTTTTTTTATTATAAGTGTTATCGTTTTTGGAAGTGAACCTCCCAGTAATATGAACTTGGTGAATCTGTTACAGCCAGTCATATCGACATTAACTTAAAAGATAGTATTTTTTGTATGTACCCTGATTGCTTACTATCGAAGAGCCAACAGTGGACCTGCTAAGAGGAGAGACGAAGTTAATTCAGGCAGTAGAAGCCCAGCCAGGACACAAAGGCTGATTGATAACGTCCGCGGATGACACTTGGCTCTAATGACTGCTGGGAACAATGTGCCCTTCGGTAATTACCGTTATAAGGAAATGCGCAAGTTGTGTCGCTCTAGCGGTGAATGCTGCTCCAGTTCTGCCTTCTTTGGGTTCTGAGGCCGCCACAACTGTCGCAACATGATTTATGATTGTCGGTCTGTAAAAATGAGAAATATTTTTTCGATTTAACAAAGTAGAGTTTCGTCCCAACTGGATGTTTCTTTGCAGGTTGGTAACGCGTAAGAACCTTGCTATGACAAAGTTTATTCTGGTAGAATAAAAGAAAGAGAGGATTTTGCACAAGAGACCAAGAGAAGAAAAAAGGCATTTATCTCACCCCAATTTTTGATTACTTTAATAAAAACTATGTATAATTACTAATCAAAATTGATGAGTCTGCTAAGTATAGGTAGGGGGAATAAAAAATGGCGGCTGTTTAAAACCGATAAAAAAATTTAATTTTTCATTCGGAGCTCTATATCTTAAAAAGTAGGAACAACACAATAAAACCTAAGAGAACGTCATTTAAAGATGAGCAAATTTTCTAAAATATTAACCCTAAAAGAGTTATTTACGTTAAATAAATATTTTTAGTGTTGTCAGATATATGTGCGTATTATGGATCTAGAGATATATTTTTTCAAAATTCCAACATTTTATAAAAACAAGTAGAAATTAAAATTTTGTGAGTTTATTTTGTAAAATATCATAAAAACTGCTAGTCCTACAAAGATAAACATTAACTATTTTATAGTAAATTTAACTAGCTTTAATTTGAGCGCTGGCAGACATCAGTACGTCCAATGGTTTCTGAAATGAAGTTTTTCATAAATCAAATTTATTGTCCGAATAACTATAAATCAATTTATTTTAGCATATCATGAAAAATACTATTCCTACGAAATGGTGTTTACGTCCAATCTACTGCAAGATTAGTAGTTAGTTAATTTATTTTGAGAAATCTATATCTCAGGAACTATGTGACGTAAAGGTGTCTATTAGCACTCAAATTAAAGTAAAGACTATAAAGATGTTTATTACCTCTACTATTCTTCGTAGGAATAGTATTTTTCATGATATTTGCTAAAATAAATTGATTTATAGTTGTTCGGACAATAAATTTGATTTATGAAAAACTTCATTTCAGAAACCATTGGACGTACTGATGTCTGCCAGTGCTCAAATTAAAGCTAGTTAAATTTACTACTTAATTAAAACTTGGAATCCACACACAAGACTGAAACTGCATGTAGATTCCGATTGCTACAACACTTACTTGACAAACGCTCTAAAGTTCCCATTCAGTACAAAAAATTTGTATACACTACGATAATGAGACCAATTTGGACATATGGAATTGAGCTCTGTGGGTCCAACAAACCATCAAATTCCTCCCACATCCAATCCTTACAATCCAAAATCCTACGTAAAATCCCTGATGCTCCTAATTACGATACAAATAAACTCATTCACAAAGACCTTAACATCCCATTCGTTGCAGATTTGGCCCAAAACAAATATGCGTCTTTTCATTCCAAACTCCTTAACCACGCTAACCCATTAATTCTTAATCCTTCATCCTTAACAATCCCTGATAATCCTCCGAGGTGTCTGAAAAGAAGATGGCCACGGGACCTTCTAATTTAAATTAATATTTGAAGTACCACCAATGGATGGTTCCTTCCTAAGATTTTCAAGTGTATATGAAACATACAGCATATTTACTTATTGTATTATTTTGTACAGTTGTAAATTACATTGAATAAATAAATTTTAATAAAAATTATAAAAGTTATAAATTTCGTATCGCAGCTTCTTGTACACGTGTATACTTACAAAATTAGTTTTACTTTTCTAAAATTTTATATCTTTTTGCAATGTTTGTTTCTTTACGCAATTATTTAAATAAGAAAATGTTGAAAATATATTATCTAATTTATTGGTACAAGATGCTGATGAACCATTGACCATTTTTTGCTATTCCTCCAGTGTACGAACATCATTCTTTTTGATCCATTTTTCTCTAGTCCTAATATATATCTACTCCTATGCTATGCCTAATATCTACTCCCTAGATCTTCCCGATGTTTTGTCATCCCCAATTATTTATGGTCCATTGATCATTCTTAGTTTTTATTATCTGGTCCATTTATTTCCATTGTTTATGGTGGAAAAACTGAATCAGGAGGTTGTTCATTTCTATCAACATATAAATAATATAAACAACAACATATAAACAATAATATTTATATCAACATATAAATAATAGTAATTCATAACCTATTTTTCCGTAGATCAGACAAATGTCCTCATGTTATATAGAGTTCTGGTTTTGAAACCACGTATGTATCTCTACCATATAGTAAAACCTGCAGAACAGTTGAGCAGTTTTCTTTCAAAATTCAAAATATACACATCTTGAAAAATATTATTTAGAAATTAATATGGGAGCATCTCATGTAAATAAGATAAACGTATGTTGAAAATCTTGAACGGTAACATATCCGTAACAAGGGGAAATAATTTTAGCTGTAGAATTTACTTTATAGAAATAGGTATATTAACTTTTAATATTAAACTACTCAGTTATGTTCCATAGCCTCTTGAATTTAATATTAGAATTACCTCTACAATAATATTTGTTTTTGAATGTGGATCTCTATCCTCCCAGTTCTATTTATTTTTCTCATTATCAAATCTATCTTTTTTAGTTTTACATTTAAACAAATGTCTCCATTATTATATATTAGCATAGCGTAGCATTCATCAGTATGTGTGTTGGCCAATTTTAGTCTGAAGTAATTCCGTTACTTTTTAAAGTCAATTTTATTGTATATAGCACTAACATTTTTTTTTAATCGTAAACCAGTCTTAGTGATTAAATTTTTGGTGGAAGATAGTTGGCCGTATGAAGTAGAATGTAAGAAGATAGTGGCGGTCAATAAAAGTATCAAAATAGTAAAAGAAAACTATTTATTGTTAACCACTTTGCAGGGCTGTAAAATTGAAACAAAGATAAAACTGAATTAGTTATTGTAGCACTTAGTAAGACAAGAATGGCGGAAAAAAAATGCAAAAATAATGCTAACTACGAATTATTTAAGTGGGTTTCATCAGTATCGTAAATTAAGAAATGACAGGATAATAACAAATATTAAAAATAGCTGTAAATAAGCAATTAAATTTCGAGGCTCGAACTGACAACCTTTGAGTTGGTAGACCGGCGCGTAACAACGTTGCTACCGTCACCCCAGGAAATTTGATGGTTTTTAGAAATAAACGATGACGACAGCAGTAATTTTTAAAAATAACTTTTCTAGGATTTGTAATAATAATGGAATAAGTGATAATGATTAATCAACGGATATAAGAAATCGTGAAAAAGTTTACCATAAGCAGTTAGTTAAGAAAATAAAAGATAGTGTTTTAAAAATGTAATCCATAAATGATCTTCGAAATTGGAAGATTGCCTAGTTCTAGAAATGCCTAAACAATACCGTAAGTTTTTATGTATCCCAATATTTATGATTTCAATTAAATTATGAATAATAAATAGCAATGCAATCATAAACTATGGTGCTTGTTATCCAAGGGTAATTGC
Source organism: Halyomorpha halys (assembly GCF_000696795.3). Taxonomy (NCBI): domain Eukaryota; kingdom Metazoa; phylum Arthropoda; class Insecta; order Hemiptera; family Pentatomidae; genus Halyomorpha; species Halyomorpha halys. Next base: position 381,089 of record NW_027109346.1, read on the forward strand.
CGAATAATAAGCCCGAATTAGAAAGAAATTTTTCAATAGTTTGAACAAAAAAAGAAAAGGAAAAAAATTGGATTGTTCATGTGAGGGCCTGGGAGGAAAAAGAATGGAGTGGTGGTCGGGAATAATGGTTGAATGGTTGGTGACTGGAGGCAGTCCAGCGGAAATCTCCAGGATTTATGTAACCTAGTACGTCACCTGCACCATGAGCTTGTCTAAAACCACTTAAACCAATAAGCATTTCTCCTTTCAGCCTAGTCCACCTTTCTGCAACGGACAGGTAATCCAACAAATATCACAAGAAAAAAATGCAATTGCTTTTTACTTCTTTCAAATAGCAGTTTCTAATCGGACTTAACAATCTAGTATTTGTCTAAATGAGCTAGATGAGCCGTCACTGCATAGACTACAAGTTAATATATATTTTTATCTATTATCTTTTTAAACGGCTATTTTTAAAAGTTAGTATTTTAAAATGCATAAAAAAAAAAAGTGCACTATCTGTTTCGACCACTTTGTGACTTGTGCTATTTTTTACTCCGTTCCGAGATATATTTATCGAAAAAATATATAGTCATTATTTGAGCGAAATTTGCTACACATTCAAAAATTTTCTTTTATGATATGTAAAGCGTAGGAGTGGGTGGCTCATCGGTAAGGCAAGGACTACTAACTCCAAGGCCTCTGGTTCGAATCCGACTGTGGCAGATAATTGCAATCTGTTACAAGCAGCCGATGAGTCAGTTCTGTGGATTGAAGGGCCCTTCGGGGTCTACCTAGTCTCATAAAGTGGTTACCCTTAATTGGGTAAAAATCTGGCGGTCCTCCTTGCACAACCGTTGGTTTAGTAACAGTCCTTTCTTCCAAATTAAGTACAACCCGTGGACCCTTCATGGGTTGTAGTGGTACAGAATTAATTTTTTTTTAAGAGATATATTGTGTTCCGAGTAATTTTGTTTCTTTTAATCATTTTTAGTATTGAACCATTGGTCAACAAAGATACAAATAATTTAACTTCCTACAAGATTAAATTTTTTCGTTTCAAGATTACTAGCCGTTACCGTCCGTCCATTTATGAAGGTAAATGGAAATAAAATCAAACCCTGCAAAAAAAATATTTCTTGAGCGGTTGGACCGATTTTGTTTAGTATAATATTTTTTTCCTATATTGTTGTTCATCGGCCCCTGATCTTGCTCCTTAGGTGAGCTAAGTTATGGGCATTTCCCAAAAAATGCATTTTTGTACAGACCATAGCTCCTAAACAGCTTGGACGATTTTGATTAAGTTCATATAAAGGCTTCTTTTCCCTTTACTTTATCTCTTATCTCTTAACTCTACCCTCTAACATAAAATTTTAGGAAAATTAACCTCAATTTCCCATATTATCAAATACCATTTATAAGCTATTTTAAGTGTACTAATCTATTTGGGCAATATGTTTCAGCAGAATTTTTCCAAATGTTGGAGCTTTCAATATATTGGAGGGATATATTTTTAATATGTTGGAATATATAAGAAATACATTGGACATATTTTTAGTAATACCTGACATCTCCCTTGTCAAAATCCCTCATATTAAGTACAGCTCATTTTGAGGAAATTGAAAAAAAATTAAAGAAAATTTCAAATATCCCTTCCCCATTCGGACTCTTCCTGAGAAGAGGAGGGTATCCACCTGAATACGGCCGGACTCTGCAGATCTTGCTTTTTACTACCAAGATTAAGTTACGACCAATAAAAAAGTTTCATTAACGTATAAATTTTGTAGTTTATTTGGTCAATTTGGGATTATTTTCCCTCTACTATATACGCGAAAAATCACAAAAAAAATTTTATGTTATTTATGTGGGTTATATGGGAACATTTTAGGCGCTTAATTTCCTAATTTTATATAATTAAATTGCAACAAACATTTTAATCAATAATAATAACAATAATAATTAATTCAAATACTAAACCGTTTTGTAATCATTTTCAGTGTTTTTTAGATTGGATATTAAGCTGAAACTATTAAATATAAAACTCTAACCTTTTTTTAAATAGCCGACTACATATATCTTTTTACATTTTTTATGTTTCTGTGATAGAAATCGTAATAAAGAACTGTTTTGAACATTTCGAATCTAACAAAATCTCACAAAGAAAATTTCTGTAAACGGCAGGTTAAACATTACTAAAAATTAATCCCCTTCAACTTCGTCCGGACCTGGACACACTGAGAAGCCACTACATGAGAGCTGAGGAAAGACGAAAAATAAGAAATGTGCTCTCTTCCAGCGGTGAAGACGTTAAATCAGCTGCTGAATTATCATTTAGTTTGCTCCAGACTGTATCATATACGAATTCATTGTTTACAGAAACTGTGGTGAAATAAATGTTTACAAAAAAAGTACCCCACAAGCCTACAAATTTTTATACAAATATTAATATCCAAAGTTCAATGAAGTCAGAGGCAAAACGTATTAACTTTATTTTATTTATTTTTTTAAAATAATTTATTTATTGTTATTTACAACTGTATACACATATATATTCAACAAGTAAATTTTCTGTAGGTGACATAGTGACATGATACAAACATCTAGAGAATCTACCCACTGATAGAACTCTAATAACATTTCTAGAGGAGAAGATCTCGAGGCCATCTTCAACTTTATTTTAGATTATACGTTTGTAGATAATAAAGACACATTAAATATGCATATTACAGAACATCTAACATGAATTACATGAACATTTGATAGTTGCAGGACAATATCAGTCCACTGTATTTAATAAGTAGGGATACGATGGAGGTGTTGGGCACTACTACTGGACAGTACTAGCAAAATTTTTCCATTATAACTGAAGATGCGGATGATATAAATTTGTTCCTTTTTTCATCTGGATCAATAAAGTTGAGCCATGAAAACGTTGATGTGGGGGATATCGTGGTCTGGACACGTGGATAAACTTCGAGTTTATACGAGTACTAACCAAATAACTTTTTAAATTGTATGAACTGAGACCAAAGTTATAATCAATAACCAGGCCATTCAAGTAGAGGACAAACTATTTCAACTTCTCCCGCTGCTATGACTTCTATTTTTATGATGTAGATATGAAATATTACATCCTGATAGTGGACCTAACTGATTTATTTCTCAAGTTCCTGACCCGAATCCTTGACAGTTTTCAAACAAAGTGATGACCTCACTGTCAAAATCTGTCTGGAAGATTTTATGAAACCTTTTTAGGGGAATACAAAGTATTGGATAACATATTCGGGGCCAATGTGTGACAAGAATCACGGAAAAATCTAGATATTGTTATAATATTATGATTAAAACAAACTTTATTTTATTTATTTGATCCTAGCGAAGTTAGAAAATTGAGATCAGAACAAAAACGTCCCTGTTGTCTTATGGAAAAAGAAAAAAAAGTCATCCAAATATAAAAGCATTAGTCTAGGTAAGATTATTAAAAAAGTACTCAAAATAATAAAGGTTTTAGAGAAAATATTAGTTTCAACTATGTCAAGTGAAGTATTTCCAAAGATATGTGAAATATTTCATTAATAAAACTATTGCTCGGAAAAGATAAAAAAAAGAAATTTTCTTGAGGATGGAAGTTTTTCAAAAATATACAAATTATGATAAAAAGTATTGTACAAAAGAAACGACCAAAATGTATTATATATCTAATTGCATGCTTTGGATTATTAAAACTTTATATGTATATATTTTCTTTTTCTTTTAAAACCTTTCTTATTAGAATTGTTAGAAACATGTGGATTTATTCCCTTATTTGAACAATAAATTGTTTCTTACAAAATTTTATTTTTGGGACCTGCAGTGCGTCATACTTATATTATTAATACTATATTTTTAGGCACAGATTTACCTTTAAAGTTTTTATCTAAATGTATGATAAACATGTGGTAGCATTTGGTTTTATAAATACAATAAAAAAAAAGATATTTCCAAATTACTGAAGGGAGATCAATATTTCTTATCAGTCGCTGTCCAGGAGTTCTTTTGTGGATTTTCTAAACCATAACATTCCTTATACGATGCGTTCTAGTTTCAATGTGTTGGTTCTCGGTTGCCGTTTCGTGTCCGTATAGGCGTTTTCATTATGTTTATTCTCCTTTCTTTTTGCCATTTCTAGCACGGAGCAGTCCCTAACTAGTCCCTAACCAGTCCCTAACCAGTCCCTAACCAGTCCAAACAATACTCAGGGACGTTTTTAATTAAATCTCTTTGTTTCAAGGCTCTATGTATGAAACGGGCCAAATAATCTGTGGCATCATTCATCTTGAGAACCACTTCAGTCAGTTTCTGTTTTATTATTTAATTCCAGAGACATTGGACCCTTAACAGCGTTCTAAAACGGAACGGCTCATGAGGTAAGGGGGGGGGGATGGAATTTTTAATCTAACCGTCATTTAATCAACACTTAGCCCTCAAGCTGGAAATTACCCCAACCCATCCCAACATCAATTGTAATACTGAGAGTGAAATATAACTTGTTTAAATTTTCTATTTAACTTTATTTAACGGAGTGGTTTGGCTAGGTTTATTTCTTAGATAAAAAATAGACTAGTAAATATAATTTTATTAATATTGAGGACGAGTCTTTCAAAGATTTTAGAGGTTTATAGAGAATATTATTTCCATCCATTCATAATTTTTGATAATTTTGTTAAGTTGTTACTGGTTTTCTAATTATATAAAACAAACTAACTGCTATTATTTCCTTTATATATGGGTAGACCACAATATGCTATGGACTTTTTAAATAGTAATAGTTATGAAAAAAATAGATAAAATAAGCAAAAAATATTTATTTGCTAAAAGGAAAATTAAATATTCTTATAAATATAGAGTAAGTATAAGACAAACCACTCCAAAGTATTACTTAGTCCTTTATTTTTCAAATTAATTATTTATAATCCATAAATAAAAAAGTGTTTCGGAATCTTCATACCAAGACCTAAAAAAATTGATGGATTATTATTTTTTTTTTTAATTTGCAATGTTAATGGTTATAAAATAATGCCATAGGAAAAGACAATAACCAGCAACTACTTTTCTTGGGATTTTCAGGGAGAAGCTGATCCACAATATTTTATGAGATATGGAGGACTATCAGGGTGACAACAGACTTAGTGAGGTACGGAGGACTAGCAGGGTGACAACAGACTTAGTGAGGTACGGAGGACAGCCAGATTTGAAAAGGTATGGAGGTCTAGCAGGGTGATAACGGACTTAGTGAGGTATTGAGAACTATCAGGGTGATGACGGACTTAGTGAGGTATTGAGGACTAGCAGGGTGATAACGGACTTAGTGTACCTCAATTATAGATTTAATTAATTTGAAGCAAATTAAAATTCTTTTGGCCTCAATGGATTTAATTTATATGATTCCAGGGACTTGACCATCTATTAACATAGATACATTTTGAGTTTAAAAAAATATTAATTGATTTTATTTATAACGAACAATTATTTTATTTTATTTAATAAAATATATAATTGCTATTTACAATCAAATTTAGAAACTAGGTAATACTAGTTTAACCTAACAATTTTACGCAATTTTTTTACTTAAAAAATGAAAAACTTTTTTTTGTAATTTTTCTGAGCTCCCCTTAGTGACCTCGATTAATTATATTACGAATAAAATTAGATGTATAATTATATATATTTATCAAGATTGTTTATTTAGATACACTTAGATCTTTAGTTTTATTGTATTCCTTATCATGTTACATATTTTATGTCATGTTGTATAATATTATGTACTGCATTCTTTTTTTTCTTTATATTATACATTTTATTTTTATTTATAATTAGGTTCACTCCATACTTCTTGGGAATTGATTAGGTTCAATATTATTGATTCTTTAGTTTTAATTTTTTGTGTTCATTATTCACTTTATAAGTTGTTTTAATAATGTTCTTATTTTATTTTATTTTCATTTTGGTATTTTCTATTTAATTGTATTTTATAAATTTAATTATTAGCTTTATTACTACCAAGTAATTGTGCAGTTCTGGAGTATAAACCGTCGCAGCCTACACACCGCTCTTATAATCGAAAGTGCAACAAACACAATTTCATTTTATGTTTATCATTTTGGCAGGTGTTTATTTGGCGACCGATAGATGGAGCCATCTAATCGTAATTTTCTAAATTAATAAATGAATATTATATCTTTCATAAATGGATAATATTTTTATCTTCACTGAAAAATGTTTAAAAAAAAAAATAAATAATTTTCAATAAGATTG
>NW_027109346.1:387411-395964 GCF_000696795.3 Halyomorpha halys
TATTATAAATTGCAGTGAATATTGATACTAGGAAATGTATTTTTTGTAGTTTTGGCTGTTATATTACGCCCAAAGCTGTAATCCTCAAAGACATAACAGTTCTTTCAGAGAGTTATTTCCCGAATCATTTCCCTAATTATGCCGCCACTTGCAAAAAGTAAGCTGATTTACCATTCATTGACAGTTGTGAGGAAGGATTTTAAGTAAAGGGACGATTTAGAAAGAAGCTTACTCGGTATTCCACCCAGAAGAGTTAAACTAATGAATGAGGGACCTATATTTCTGTTAATAATATGGATAAGATTGGAGGAACGGATTAGCCATAATTCACTGAAACAATAAACCCCGGGGTATGGGAATTGTGGTGGGGAAAGAGAGAGAGTGGGATGGAAGAGGAGCAACCAATTATAATTTAAATTAACAGGGTCTCTCAGTAACGATCCTACAGTTCCCTTCAGAAACAATTATATACGATTTATATCTAAAACTTGTTTAAAAGTTCAATTAGGATCAGTCGTATAGTTTATTCAACTATATACTATATGTGCCAGCAAGTAGGCGGATCATATGGAATGTGGAAGAGAAAGGAAATTGTGAGATTTCAGTAAACTATACAATAATCAAATATGCTTTATATTGAAACCATAATTACTATATGTTTGGTTTTTAATTTATATTGATAAGGATTCAATTTTTCAACTATTTAATTAGTAAAGTAATCAATTACTTAAAGAAGTCGCTCTTTCTCTTTTATAATTAATTAATCCAGCCTATATAATATTTAGTCCTTTAAATAAAACAAAACTTCTAATTAAATAATATTCATTAATTTAATTTATTTTCTTGAAGTCATTGTGTTAAGTAACAGAAAAGTGAAGGCTAAAGAGACACGGAAATCTTTATCACAGGCAGAACAATATTAAACAGTGCCACATCAGTTGATTGAGTTTTAGTTCCTACTACCGCCAACAGGTCTCGCCATTTGTACGTTATTTGAACCAGCCGGGCTATGCTGTTCGTCATTAGCTAATCATTTGTTTTATTAAAGCTAATTTTTAGGCTTATAATATGTAAAAGGTATAGTATTATATTTTTAAATTAAATTTATACATTATTATTATTATAATCAAATTACCTCAAGGATATGAAGAACATTAGTACGTTAATTATGTATGAGGAGCCAACTATAAGATTGACTATGAGTATAATATTTGTAGAAATTGAAATAGCAGTGCCATCTTTGAATAACTTGTAATATCCAATAGTACTATCGTTTCTAGGTTTTTTTTTTTTTTTTTCTTACCCTCCTAAAATTTAAATTTGTTTCATATGTGCACATATGGTGAGGTGTGCCATATGTACAGCTGGCTTTAGTGAAACCTTTTTGCCTTAGGGCATTTTAAGGTAATCGTTTCTAGGTAAGATTTTCTTAATCACTGGGAACAAATCTAGATGCGCTAAGGAAAGAATGATTTTAGTCCATTCCAAAATGGTGAAGAAATGAGACCATGCACAGAAGACCTGGGCCCTGTTTCATAAGTACAAACTAATACTATTAATCTTGAAGTTTGTATTTGGTACAATTTCACTGACTTAAAGAATTCTGCTTGATGATTTTTTACTTTTAAATTCATGTAAAATCGCTAATAGTCGTCCCTATCATGTAACAAAATGTGTTAGTGCTTGCACTTTATAGATTGTGTACTTGTATTTATGGACCAATACTATTGGCTTTCATTATGAAACAGGCCTCTGGAAGTCTGAAGAGAAGTCCTAAAGTAGCAGATTCTAAATCTGTTTCATTTGGATATTGTTGATTGCTAAAAATATTTTCTATCCATAAACTAGTTTTTATGAGGAATAAGGATATCCGACCAAGTATCCATTTCAAACGAGACTTTAGGGAGCCTGAAAATTAAGATAGAAAATTCTGTCAATATTTACCACTAAATTACTGATTGCAAGGTCATGTTTCCGACAAAAAAAAAAAATAAATAAGGATCTGCTAAATGTATAGAAAAACGAGGTTCTGTTTCTCCCCAAAGAAGAATATTTATGGTTGTACGACCTTTCATATCGAAGAAAAAATAAAGAAATTGACCACGCTGTCAAAATTCTTAATCATAAACCTTTAAAAAGTTTTTATAACAGCACGAAAATATGGATAAAGAAAATACTGATAAGATTGAGAATTCTGTCCGAGACGAGTAGAGTAGTTAATTTTTGTTAAAAAAAAAAAAACATTTCGTTTTATGATTTTTTTTTTAAAGTCTAAGGATCTAAGTGTTCAAAAGAAATTTTTCTTGGCCATCAAACAGTGAAAATTTACTCTTTGATTAAAAATGAAAGATCATGCGCGATGTATTGGACCTCCACGATCTGTCGCGCCAATAATAATAATAATTTTTTTAAAAAGTTAAAAAGTTTTAGTTTCTCAAAGGGTTTTGGATATATATATATATATTTTTTTCTAGTTTGTCAAGATACTTGAACAAAGTTAATGCTTTTCAATTTTAGTTTCAGGAAGAATTTAACGACATTTTGAACATAGTATCTACTTGAAAGACTACTACATTTATGTAACGAAAAATATTAGCATTTGTTTTTTCTTAATAATTAAATATTACTGAAACAAAATTAGCATCAGGTGAAAAATACATGAAATCGAGGCTGAATTCATCATTGAGCTGAACGATGTAACGAATTAAACCATTCAAATAAAAAATTAGAACGCTTTTTTGGTCCTGGCTCCAAAAATAAAGTTTTAGGTCATTATAAGAGTTATGCAACTCTGTACACCGGTATCAATGCGTATGTAGCTTCAATGTTACTGAGAGTAAATAGTTACTGGCAACGGCTTAAAGGTGACTGTACACAGATAAGTTTTTTAGAGAAATTAAACATTACGATCGTACAACCTTTAGCTTGTACGATAGTAATGTTAAATTTCTGTGGTTCAAAAAATATTCTATTAATAAATGTAAAGAAATTATTTTAGGGGCTACTGTTCAATTGGGGATTAATATATTTTATTATTATCACTATTTTATACACAATTTTTAAATATTTAATTACCGGCTTACAGTATGGTTACGTGGCAAAGGTGCTTATAATTAATTAGGGTCCATTATATAAAACAACAAAGAATGATAAGTTAATTTAAGTTTTATTTATTTGTGCTGTTATTGTGCAATAGAATTTAACTCGGTATCATAAAGATCATATTATACGAAACACCGGATCGACCATTTCCTCTCCCCCTGCCAATAGTATGAAGAGAGGGGGCACCAAAAACTCCTAGGTCTTGGAGCGTCCAAACTTTAAATCCTACTCTGATTGCGACACTGAGAAGCGATGTTCAGGTGAAAATAAAAGAAAAAATTGTACAAGACAGTCTGAGGATCGTCTTGACCCCAAAAGTTAAGAAGAAATGAATTGATGATTAATCGATATGAAAAGATTCCGAAGGTATTTTTAATACATACATCTATCGATGAAAATAATTTTAATTGTATCTTATTAAAACTACTTAAAATGTTAATTGCATTATTTTCAATAAGTATAGGTTCCAAAATTCCAAATTCTTAGACATCAGAAGTAGTTGTTTTGACATCATTGTAAATTTGAGAGTGAACAATATTTTAGAACATTATTATTTTATGAATAAATTTTTCTAGAGGAAAACTCTTTTTTTATGGTTACTGACAAAACTAGCTAACTTTACGCATAATAACAATTTTTTTTTAACAATGTAAGGTTTTGTACATTGTTTCCTGTTAGTCCTGCTAGAATATCCAGACAGAGTTTTTTTACTTATTTATTGCTATTTGCCACTGTATTTAAATAAAAGCACATTAAGTAAATTTGATGTAAGATCAAAATACAGGCGTGTAGAGAAACTACCCATCAATAGCACTCTAATCATGTTTCTACTCTAGAAGATCTCGAGGCAATCTCCTTTTCAGGCACCTCGCAGGTCAGGAATAGAAGAAGAATCAAAGTTAGAAACTGAAGGGTTTTCATAGTTAGGGAGTTTATAATGGAAGGATTGATATCTGGTTCGGGATAGATCGGTTACATGCGGAACATTAATGTCTTTATGGATGATTCAGACAGTTAAGTGTGGTTTTATAGATAAGTCGCTTGATTTCTAAGTGAAGTCAGTTATTGCCTTTTTAATTCTATACGTATCCTCCAGCTTAGTTTTTTTTTCAGGATCATTTATCTTACACAGAGCTGTGAAAACGAACTTTCATTATTAATTAAACATCTAATTGTTTGGTACAAATAAAGCAATAAAAAAATGTTTAATTATTTGTTAAATATTAAGGATGCCTCGTATCCACTCCCGAAAGCACGAGGGTAGAGAAGAGGTGCTTATATTGCCATTAGCCCTAACAGATGGGGATAGCAACCGTATCCCCTTTCAGTACTGATTCGCTTTTAATTGTCTTATATTAAAACAGCATGAGCCCCTCTTACCGTGTCGATCCATATGTAACAGCGAGTCTTGTTAAATTAATTCAAACCGAGGGGGTACTCTTAATATCGTTAACAAAGCCAAGAGAAATCTGAAGGAAACGGGATAGTCTAACGCCGTTTGATTATTAGGTGCATTGCCTTGTGGATGCAATCACAACATTCGTATCAATTGAATGGAAAGATAAACCATGTACAGCAACATACGAGGTCACTTTGATATTAAAAAATATCGGGTGCATGCGCGCATTACATTATTTTCACTTACTACCCCAGCAGGCGATAATTCCAAACAAAAAGATCTTATTCTTCTATGGTTACAAAAAATTGTAATATAAGATTTCTCAAGACAGGAATATGGAGTATCAATTCTAACTTTTTCCAGTCGAGAATAAAACAATTTAAAGAATAATAACAAAGCGGTCTACATACAATTGGAATCGAAAGAGATCGGGCAAAGTGGGCTGCCTCAGATTTTATGGACTCTAAACTGATCTACTTCTCAATTTTGTTTTTCCAAGTTAGTTATCAAATCTTTTCATAGCTTATATTTATCTATTTTTATTACAATTAACAATGCTATTTATTTGATTATTTCAAGTAAACAGAATTAAAGGTACTTATAGAGGAAAATTTTTGAATATTCGAGATAGCCCCACAATAAACATGTAATTTTAGTTTTGGAGCTAGAATGTTCACATAAATAAGATCCGAAAAATTAAAGATGGTGATCTTCAATTGGACCGTAAGGAAGAGCAATCCCTTGCTACAATGGAAAGTTCAGCGGAGGAAATTCTTCCTGGAGGAACAGAACTTGGACGGAAGAGACTCTCTTTCAACTTACAGATTTGGACACCACAAAAGAGGAGTTGGGCAAGCCTTATGACCTCTCGTGGAGGAGACAGTGCCCATCATAGCAGTACGATCTATCCGTCAAGCCTATAGGGACACGCCGACGGTGGTCATTACTGCAAGTTCTTCACCTTGGAATTAAAAACCATTACGCAAGCCCAACAACATCATAGAAGAGGGTACTCCTGTTGAATTTGAATCATTGAAAAGCTGCTCAGGATCTCCTTTATCAACGTGTACGGGAACAGCTCATCGACGTCGCTATTCTCTGGGAAAAATACAAAAATGTGGATTGTATCTCATGTGTATCCGATGTCTGTGGTAAAGCTGCTATTTGGGCATGTGTTGCCCAAGCAATCCTGTATCACAGTCCAGCTCTGTACGGTTAATATTAATAGCATATTTAGCTGTTACATTGATATGTATCAGAGGCACCAGCTGGAATTTTTTAACTTAAAGTATGTTCTTTTGTCGGCATACCAAAAGAACCGCCGGGCCGAGCCAATGATCCGATCGGCAAAAGATTAAAAGTAATGTATAGAGATATGTAGATAACAGAGGGCATGGACCCCCTGGGAACGGTTGACCGCGTAGGTAGAGGTAAACATCTAAACAGCCCTTATCTCTCACCTGGGCACTCTAAATACCTCGGGAAAAGTGCAGCGACCTCTGTCAAAGAAGAAAGCCGCCTTAATTTGAACATGAAAGGGAGGAAAAATACCGACTTTCGCCGAAGGTCATAGGATCTTCCCACCACCTCTGAAGGGTTGGCAAAAGAGTGGGAACATAGTAGAGCCAATCAGAAGAACGGAGATCGAAGGGGGAGGAGTTAAAAGTAGAGGGGAGAGAAGAAGCAAAAAGGAGCAGGAGGAACGGAGGAGGACACTGGAAGACCGTCGAGACACAGTCTGGGAGGAGGACAGTCCTTGAAGAGGAGAGTTTGGAGGAAGAGAGAGCGGCTGACCAGTTGGAGGCCAGAGGAGGAAGGCACACATCGCAGGGGTTCAGCAGCGGCCGTATCAAGGGGCGGAGTGACGCAGGACCGCAAGATACCAGATACTTCGCCAAGCTTGACAGGCACATTAAAACAAGTAAGACCTTTTCTGTTGTAATTTGATTAATTGGCAATAATAGAATTAATAATTTAGAGTCAGTATAAATAGACAAGATCCCAACTGGTACTTCTCAATTCATAATATAACAATTAAAGTATAAGGAAACAAGTCTACCATGCTCTCTCATAATATTATTCTTACTAATGTATATATGATGGCAAATATAAAAGATGTAACAAAGACTTTACTTTATAATTATGAATCCCTGAATATATAATAGCATAGAATATGGAATAGCATAGTAGATTGGTGAACACGATACCGTTGGAAAATAGCTCCAATAATTATATGGCGAGGGAATCTATGGTATCTAGTGTTTCAATTAAATAGAGCGCATACTTTTTCAGTCGGTTCCCATTTGGAACCGATAGAGAAACATCAATAAAATATAAATATATAATACAAATACATGAATATATGAATAAATTCAATGTAATATGTGTATGGGGAACCCCTAGTCGGGCAAAGAACCCCCGAAGCCCCGTACACGGCAACATCTATCACATCATCACGATTGAAGACAATTGCTAGAAGGAACCTCTAAAGAACCATCAAGAAAAGTAAACGACGCTGCTGGAAAGACTTCTGTGATGAGATTGTTGCAGACCTGTGGGGTATGCCTTATAAAATAACTTTCAAGAAACTGAGTAAAGGCTCGACAATACGGGACCGGATGTCGTGAACAATATCGTCAGTTCACTATTCCCGGAACAGGCGACTACTATTGGATGTATCGGCAATATCTATACCACTGATTTACGAACAATCACTCTAGAAGAGGTAAAGGACATTACCTAAGACATACAAAATGGCAGGGCACCTGCATTGGACTGTATTCCACACGTGGCTCTTTTCATTGCAAAATTGACGCGAGAGTTATCTACTTCTTTCAGGATAGTCTTTTTTATGCCTGGTTGTATCCCACAGGGCTTCAAATTGACTCCCTATGGAACGTCTTGTACGACGGTATTTTTAAGCTAACTATGCCGGAGGGAGCTACAGGTAGGCCTACAACTTGTAGATCACTAGGCTGAGGTGTTCCTTGTCACTAGCAGGCAGCAAACCGAGACCCACCACTTTAAGTAGTAAGTAAACATGAAATTTGTTCTCAGACATGTTTTAAATACCTAGTCGTGATTAATGCGCGTCTCCGCTTTAATGTTCACACGAAATAGATCAGCGCCAAATCTGCTAGAGTAGCGTCCCATTGGCATGCCTTCTGCCGAACATGGGAGGTCCTAGGGAGACCTCTGTTATCTCTTATCCCCTCAATTCAGTTATGTGGAGCACTAATTTAGAAAAATGCAATGTTTACGAAATCGTACGAGAGATAGATGCTTTCCATGCATCACAGAGTTTCAATAATTACTGTTTCCTAAGGGGTGGCATGATAACCAAAATGCCTCCTGTTGAACTTCTTGTTGAAGAAAGAAACAGACATTATAGATTAAGCGTTAGGAGGCTGCAGATTCCGGGAGGTGGACCAACAGGTCCAATAGGAACCCGATGTTTTTATGTTAATCACCTGTTGACTGGAAACATATGCTTTAGAGCCCACCAGTACCAATTTAAATTAAACAAAAACCACAGAATGCCCTGCTATACATTGTTTTATGGTTGCATACGCTTAGAAGAAAGAAGTACATTAAAGAAATCGGGTGGAATTTAAATCACATCAGAAAATTTAGTAAGCCATAGGCTGCGCTTGGACCAACATGTGCAGCGATGAAGAGATTCATCACGGTTGTCTTTTAAGTTTTTTTTTTTTAAATTATTTATTTAATGTAAGTTACAACTGTACAAAATAATACAATAGGTAAATATGTAGTATGTTTCATATACACTTGAAAATCTTGGGAAGGAACCAGCCATTGGTGGTACTTCAAACATTAATTTAAATTAGATGGTCCCGTGGCCATCTTCTTTTCAGACGCCTCGGAGGATTATCAGGGATTGTTAAGGATAGAAAGATTAAGAATTAATGGGTTAGGGTGGTTAAGGAGTTTGGAATAAAAAGACGCATATCTGTTTTGGGTCAAATCTGCAACGAATGGGATGTTAAGGTCTTTATGAATGAGTTTATTTGTGACGTAATAAGGAGCATCAA
>NW_027109346.1:396349-436297 GCF_000696795.3 Halyomorpha halys
TTTTTACACCATTCTTCAATAGATGTTATGTGTGCCTGTAGTGTTTGTGATGCATTAGTTGGGTCGTTGTTTACAGAAAGTATACATGTGTCATCAGCGTATGGTATAAGCACTGTGTTAGGGTGGGTTGGGATGTCAGCTGTATCAACCGTATAAAGAATGGGACCTAAGATAATACCTTGAGGAACACCAGCGGACTGAGAAAAGAGATGAGTAGACTAGGTTATGATTTACTTTAAAGGTTCTATCAGTGAGGTAGGAGCGGATTATAAGGAAATCTTTAAAGGTTAAATGTGAAAGAGAAGGCAGGAAGCAGTGACTAGAATGGATAAACAAGAATTTATGTATGACTGGAAAATTTCCTATCTAGAGAAGATAACATGAGGTGGAATTCAACTATTTCCCTTCGCGAAATGATGCCTAACGGTGGTGAAGATGAAAGGTAGGGAGATAGTTTTAATAGGTGAAAATCCCACACATGGATAATTATTGGCTTTCTCGCGTCATTTGAAGGTTTTTATCGATCCTTGTTGATTATGAAATTAATTAATAATAAAATAAAAATACAAAAACAATATCGCACAACCGCAATACTTACTTTAACTATATATTCCATGTTAAGTGTTCGTAAATGTTAGTAGAAAATGTTGTCATGCATTTTATTTCTATGTAGACTGTTAAAATAATAATGAAACGAAAGTATTGAATTTATAAGGGTAAGTGTTAAAGTAGTTCAGAGTTGGAATAATCTAAGACAACAAATAAATGAATATTGATTCACTAAAATAATATGAAAAAAAAATAACATACAACTTAAAGAGAATTAATTAAAAACAAAAGCCATAATTAACGAAAAAAGTGGTAATTGTGAAAATTACACAGTTTTTGGCACAGGTGGTTTCCCGTTGCTCCTGGAGCACAATTTCGGACCTACCTCGGTGGATGAAGAAAAGGAGGGAAAGAAGAGACAGGTACAGCTATTCGCCTCTTCTGGTAGATATAACATAATCTTGAGACAATTTTAATTTAATGCTTTTGGTTGGTATCAACAGTAAGAGTCTGGCGTGGAATTTTTACTTGGACAAAGGAATGAGAATTGGATCGTGGGAATAATATGCAATGAGTTCTGGATAGATAGCTTATTGCATTTTAATATTTTCCTTCTTTTACCTTAAAATACTTGAAAACTAATACAAATATCACCTATACACATCTATACGTCTCTATTTCCATACAAAAGGGATGATAATTCGGTTGTTAATAATAATTTAAAGTATTCGTGTTTAGCGATTACGAGACTAAAAATAAATGAAGTAGTATCCGATGAAATATATTAGGTTATAAAAATTAATACCATGAAAAAGCAGCATCAGAGACATTTGACGCTAAATTCCCATTTTTGGAAAAACTATTCATGACATAAAACTGAAGGGTAAATAAGAAAGGATGTAAAATGAAAGGCATCCTTAATGTGGCTTTGTACAGTCGCCTTCAATCTGCACTCAAATATAGCTTGCGGCTAAGAGAAAATTCAAAGGAGGAACTCCATAAGTGAAAAAGAGGTCACTGTAATGAAGTGCAAGTGGGGACCAAAGAGGTTAGAGAGGTAGGAAGCGAAAAAATTCGCCGAGAGTCAGAAATAAAAAGTACTGTAATTTAAAAAGCATATAGGAAAACTGAAGTATAGTGTGTTAGGTGATTCACACGGTATGCATTAGGAGTGAAGTCGTTTAAATCCCAAGTATTTCAAATTATTATTATAAAAACATTTACAGATTTCAACAACCGTTTACTGACCAAAAAGTGGTATTTTGTGAATCTTAAATGTACTGTAAATAAATAGTTTACATCAGTGGTTCCCAAATCATAGAAATGTCCCCACTAAGCCAGAAATTGAACCATCCGAGGCCCACCCCCACTTCTGACGTCCCTGGAGAATTCCATTATCAGATTGCTTAAATGAGCATAATTTAGTGAATAATATAAAGTTTAAGATAATACTTAAACTTTATTTATTTTTTTATTTTATTTATTTGTTGATATTTACAACTGTATAAAAAAATACAACCAGTAAATTTGATCATAATGACATATGATATGATACAGGATGTAGAGAAACTACCTAGTAGTAGAACTCTAAAACAGTTTACAATATAAGGTCACGAGGCCATCTTCTTTTCAGGCGCCTTGGAGGATTGCCAGGAATGGAAGAGGAAGCAAGGTTAGAAACGAGTGGGTTTGGGTGGTTAGGGAGTTTATTATGGAAGGAATAATATCGGGTTCGGGCTAGATCGGTTACATAAGGAACATTTAGGTCTTTATGGATGAATACTTAAACTTAACGTAATAATGAAGCAGTTTTAACAACAATTTTTCATAAAATATGTGGTGCCGAACCCTCTCCACGGGTCACCCTTAAAGTTCTAGCTGTCCACCTCTGGGTCTGTTGTAGGGAACCCCTGATTTATATAGTTCATATTAGAAGCAGCAGGCAATGTCACCCATTGAAAACCCAAAGTGTTTGGAAATTTTATATCTTAGTTTGAACTGAGAAAACTGGTGAAACTTTTTAATTACGGGGTTTCTAAAATATGAAAACAATGCCAAATATAAAAATTAACCCCTTTCCTAGATTCTTTTTGGATGGATATCTCATTAAGAAATTTTTTAATGCTAGACAAAATGATAATTGTATATAAAAGTATAAATGTGACTTGTGATTATTTTAATTTTATTATTATAAATATTATTATTTTATTCGTTTCATGTCCGTAGCTTGATTTTTATCATTCTGTTTATATATATGTATATATTAAGAGAAAGATTTTTTTTTTCATTTACTTATTTATTTTATTTTAATTTATTTTTTTTATATGTATTTATTACGTATAGCTCGAAAAGTCCATTGTAATAAGAAGTGAAAAACAGGTTGTGCGATTTTATAGTTGTAATTTTGTATTTAGATGAATAATAAAACGTTATTGTCAAGTGCCTACATAAGAAATAGGTAAGTATCAAATTTAAATCCAAAAGAGTTGGAAAAATGTATATAATAAATTGTTAAGAAATTTAAGATTTTGTCCTTCCAGCAACATGCTGTTTTGTAACACCATGAAGTTTAGTTCTTATAAGGAAGTTTATAATAATGTCATAAATGAACACATATAAGTATTTACATCCCAAATAATAATAAATGGCATATTGGTGTGTGTCTGTATATAAATAAATAAAATGATAAAATTCATGTCTTTTCCTTAACGATGAGGAATGCTATACAAACAAAATAATTATTATATTGAGCACTATGTAATGAAATATGTTAAAGCCACCTCAAATCGACTATGTCTTTTTGTTGGAAGGCTTTAAAATGAACAAAAAACAAACTGGCTCGGATTAAACATTTACATAGTTCAATTTAAACATTTTAAAAACTAAAACTAAAATAAAGAAAAGATGACTAATAATGAATACAAGTAAAAATATAAAAAATAGAATAGTTAGATAAATTATGAAAATGACAATAAACTAATTTACAAATAAATATATAAAATAAATACTGCACGACGAAAGGTCAGAGGAAGAGTGCTGCCGAGATGTATAGGTCGCAGCTCTGTAGCTCAATACACCGATGTAATGGTCCAAAGTTGGTGTAGTGCCCCTTCGATAGTCCAAACATCCAAAAGGCGTATTAACGTATTAGGTGAGCCGACAAAAAGAACGCAGACAGGGTTCAGGGGTTGGCCACTAATTACTTAATTAATTGGAACTCAGAAGTGGTCTGTTTCCGAACTGTTATGACGACGAGAACACTCAAAAAATGTCAAATAAAATAATATCAACCAAACGCAGACAGGGTTGTTAATGACCCTACCAGGGCCACTAATTATTCGGAACTGCCATAAAAAAAAATTAAGATGGTCGGTCCGTTGCTAGGGTGATGCCTTAGCAACAATCATCAGCCCCTAGCAACTGTCTCTATTACTCATTATTACAAACAAATATAATTACATATTTTTTTCTTTTCAAATAACTAAATCTAAATAAAACAATACAAATAAAAATATATGTAACTAAATTAAACACTAATAAATCTCAAATACTATTTACAAGGTAATTATATTATGGCGTTAACAAAATATGAAATATATAATTAATTTATTTAAGACTATCTCTGTTTTACTAAAATTCAAGATGTTTACTAACTATTTTCTTATCCGCTAGGACAATGGGAAATTATTTATGCGTTTTTTGAATATGTGAAATATTTTTAGAATTCCTAATATTTTATAACCATGATATTTCGTGGATTAGAAACGATGTAATAACGAGACAGTCCATTGTAGTTATACGTAATTGGCCTTTAATTTAAGCTAGATTATATAGGAGATGGTTGAATAAGTGAAAAGGTAAATAAGAGAAGGGGACAGGGACTGGTCAAGTTTCATGGAGGTAGATATTTACCTGAGTGTAGTCAGACGTGGATGGCTAACAAGGGGAGGTCCTCGTTATGCAGCAGCTCGGGCAATTATTTATACCCCATTTTCTTACTGAAGGGCTTCGTCCTCGGCCCCGGATTAGCCCATAACTGGGGGGGCTCCGGCCCTCCGGCCCCCCGGTCCTCTCTTTCCACCCCCTCACTCTGTCTCAAAACATCCTTGTTCCTCTCTATTAGGCTCCTTATCGAGGATCCTCTGTATTCGAGCTAAATTATATGGTCCTTTACGACCAATAAGTAGTCAATTAGCAATAACGTGCTCTTTATACTTATTTATAATTTCTATTCTTTTCAACGAGGTAGGCTCCATATGGAATTATATTAGTTCACTTTTCTCCTCACACCAACCTGCAGAAACATGATTAAAATTGGAAAGTTTTAGATTACTCTTTTTTTGTTTATCTTATATGATAAAAAATCTTGAATGAATGACATTTTCTATGAAAAATATTTTCTATAGTATATAATTAAAAATGCACTTCCTTTAATAAAATAGTTTTCCAATAACTTTATGATTTTAATAAAAATAGTTTTAAATTAATTGATTACATATTTCATTTTTCCATATATGGTGTGCAATATTAGGAACAATTATTTCGTTGTATCCCATTCCATATCGTTATGGAATAGAAATGAATTTCGTAATTATCTAAACCTACATACATATATACTATTACTTTATATATTGTATTCATTATAATATCAATAATATCATTTTTTCCTAAAATTTTACTGATTGAACTTCTGTTCAGAGTGTACAATACAGGGAAGAGGGAAACAGAATTCCAAATGCCTCTACAGTTCTTAATTTAAATTTCCCACAATTCTTTTCAATTTGGATTTTTCATTTACTTGGTGATTATGTCAACATTTGACAAAAACGATTTTTTTTCTATTTAATTCCAACTAATAACTTTAAAAGTATTGTTATTGGCTTTAAATTTTAGTAATTGTTATGGCGGGTAGGGGTTGAAAAGGAACCTTCACTAGCCCAACCGTGTAGAGACATTGAAAATAAAATAAATGAATAGCCGAATACTGTTATTGCTGTATTTGAAATAAAAAACATAAGAAACTGTAAGACAAAGTATTGAAAGATATAACTAGAAAAAATAAAACAGGAACTTCAAAAAAATACAAAATTAAAATTATTTTTAAAAATAAAAAAAAATATTGCTTTTTGTCTTTGCAACTTTATGAATAGAATTGTCTATATGTCACCCCGGGTGATGGGGCCCCCCCTTTTGGAGAAATGAGACCAGTCGTCGGCCGAAAAATACCCTAAGGGAAGAGAAGAAGTGCCCCTCGTGGCTTGAAACAAGTATCAGGGTAGGCCAGCCTGCTAGCAACTACTAACTACTTAGAGAGATAAGGGCCACTGAACCAGTGTATTTACGCAAAACTGGCATTATTAATACTCCTGTCGCTAATAAAAATATCCTATACGCAATGGTTACAACAGATACGTTTATTTTTATTTATAAAATGGAGGAATGGGATTATTGGACATATAGTGGCCGCAACATACCGCCCGCCTAAATTTTGCTTTAAATTGCTGCTGGTCGCTGGTATTCTCCAGTTCGGGCCTTCACAGTTGCCACTGTGTGGCAGGATGTGTGGCGATGATTCTTCCGTGAAGACAAGTCTTAAAAAATGTACCCTACTCCTTTATGATTATAAGGTCACCAAAATTAAGGTTTGTTACAGGTGTTGCCATTTCTTCCATTGTTGCAACAGGTGTAAATACTCCGTTCTCCATCTTTGCCAAAAGTGTTGGGAGATTTGCTTCACTATCTGCCACCGCTTTAGTAGGTTAACGTTTTCGTCCACGTATTCTGGCACTGCGAGGGGTGGTCTCCCGATTATCAAATTTCTTGGAGTTTGACTCAATGCTTTCGGGATCAGTAGTCAAGGGTGTAAGAGGTCGAGAATTGAGAATGCCTTCAATGTTGCAAAAAAAGCGTGGTTAGTTCTTCGAAATTTAAATGCACACAACTACCTTCTCCATGACGCTTTTGCTAATTTTATCCCGGCTTCCTATATGTCTCTAAAGTGAGGTGCGGCCGGGGGGATGAAATGACATTGTATCTCCCTTTCTTTTGTGTGGCGTAAGATGTCCTCTTGGGTTGATTTAGCATGCTGCCAATGGCCAAGCTCTCGGAGCTTGTTTGCAGCACCAACGAGGTTTCTTCCACAGTCGAAGTAGATATAGGTAGGGCGTCCTCTTCTAG
Source organism: Halyomorpha halys (assembly GCF_000696795.3). Classification (NCBI taxonomy): domain Eukaryota; kingdom Metazoa; phylum Arthropoda; class Insecta; order Hemiptera; family Pentatomidae; genus Halyomorpha; species Halyomorpha halys. Next base: position 403,076 of record NW_027109346.1, read on the forward strand.
CAACGAACCTATTTAAGCTGCTAAAGCCTATCTAAAACATCAGTCGAACATTTCGATACCACCTCTAAATGAGCCGCCTTTGTTGTCATGCATACGAAGAGATAAAGATAAGCTTTTCCTAAAGTAGCCTTCCGTCGGAGGGACTGAAGTGAAACATTCAGGAAGGGCGACATTCTAGCAGGATGCGATGGAGGGGTTAGTTTTTACGCTCACTCATAAGTAGCGTTGCCACACTTTCATAATAATAAAAGGGTCGAGCAGGATTTCGGCAGTGTAACTGACTAGTTCTTTATCCCACAGCAGAGATTTGAAAAAAGATAAGAAGTGGAACAAGATGGAAAAACATGTGCACTTTTCATTTACTTGAGAGAAGCCTTCGATAGAACTGTAAAAATAGAAACGGAACTTCTCGGTTCAGGTTCGGAATTTCTCGCCTTCGATGTTGTTGGAATGTTTGATTTCAAGACTTCACTAAGAACACTGCCTTTCCCTGATGATGTTCAACATTAGGGGGGATAATGCGAGAATGTAGAATGGATGATTTACAAGTAGGAGTGATGCACAAATAACTGCCGTTAACAGTTCTCAGTAAAGTAAAATTATTGGTATAGGCATTTTCACTGATCGCAGAGGCCGAGGATATAGGTTTACTAGTAAACCAAAACTAGACCAAGAAAATGATTGCAAGCCGAAATATCCATCCGAAAGCATAAACGTAGGAAATCAAACCTTCCTGAATGTTTCAACCTCGTAAATAACCTTTGTAACAGTAATAATAACCTCCATCAGCGATTAACTTTGTAAACTCTACCAAAGAAGCCTCAATGCTCAATAATGATTTGTTCTTCATCTCAGTAGCCATATCTCAAGATCATAGGGGCTCTTACGAAAACTGAAGCACCAAAAACAAATTTCTATCTTAAATCCCGTAGGCTTAGACTTAAGTCCTTGAAAAACAATATTCGTTATTAGGATATCTTGTGCGTAGGTACACTAATACTTTTATTTAAAAGAAATCATATCAAACAGTAATCAACAAGGTCTCCCTGTTTTTCTCTTCAATGATTTTAATAAAAAAAAAAATAATGCATCATTATTTATCACTAATAGACCTGTAACTCCTTACAAATTTTATTAGCTCTGATTTCTGATTAATTTTTCTCTGAGGTGATTGCAGTTGTATATTACTACATATTTGAATTGTATTTCATTCAATATTTTTTAAATATCAGTTTCTTTATTACTAAGCTAAAATTAATTAATTATGTAAATTCACACGTTTAGTAATTTTAAATATTTCCTAATAAGTATCGGACATAATAGGGAGTCGCTAATTAAGCGAGCCTACGCTTCCATGAATCCAAGTTAGAGACTATCGATATAGATACAGAAGTATAGGCTGTACAGAAGTTTTAGTTTAGAGTGTAAAAATAAACAACATAGTTATTTTACAAAAATTTTAGAAATCAGATAAAATCGAAACGAATATTAGACCTCATTGATGTATCAGAGTAGTTAGATTTACTTTCATAGAGGAAAGTTGAGAAATTATAAAACCAAGAAATCGATATCGAATGGAGGATATAAAGAAAAAAAAATGTTAGGAAAGAAGGGTGCCTTGTAACAATTAAGTAGGCAGTGGACTAATGATGATGGTATGTGGGGCCTGGCGGGAAATGACCGGCTCGTTAGTGGTGGATTAGGACGTGCCTCGAATCCCCTCCCCAGCCTCCGCCAATTGAATATTTTTACCATTCCCCTCACGGCGCCCTCTCGCGTCAATGCCAGTAAAATATTTCTATACCTCGCGGCTTAAATACAATTCGTTAAGGCTGTTTTGAATCAGCCTCCTGATTTCCATCCGCTCTAGCCCTTTATCTCAGGAATTTAGGGCAGTAATGAAGCTCTTATTGTGACTGCTGGTCCTAGTGGTGCATCCTTCATTCGTTGCACTCTTCTATTGCACTCACGCGTGAGAATTGCTTTTATACTCGTGTCAGAATAAAATACTTTTGAGAGGATTTTTTCACCTCTCATACTGAATGAGAAAATCGTCTGAATTTTATACATTGACTTTATATTGTGTTCCTCGAATAGGCGAATAATCTATTATTCATTTCGATACTTCAATATTGATAACCTATTGACACTCAATTAACTTTTATAGAATATGGTTTAAAAATGGATTAATTACCTCATTTAATAAAATTTATCAGTGATACTATAAATGAGAACCTTGAGAATGGCCAGTGAATGGCAATTTGATTAATTCAAGGAAAATGTTAAAATAAAAACTCTGTGTGGTGATTTCTTTAAAGAAAGTAAGTGAATTGATCAAACCTTTTAACTTTTTTTAGTGAAAAGACGAAATAATATTGTTTTTATCTTAAAAGTATTTATTTAGTAAACCATTTATTATTTATTATTAAAAAACTGTAGAGTGAATAATAGTAGTTGTTGAAACAAAAAATATTTATTCGAAACTAATTAACAAAAATAAAAGGTACTTAAGATATATTTTTTTAAAACTTTTTATCAGTTATATCGCAGAATATTATATAGGATTGTAAGGGACGTGACGGCTGTGTAGGTTGGGGCGTGGGTCACAGAGCGCTCGGTTCAGAACGTTGTGGATACGATTATCCTCTGGAGCAGTATAATATCTATTTTTCGGCGCACTCTTTGGACACTCCTACTGTGGTTAGAACGCGGCGGCAACTTAAGTACCCGCAAGGGGTTGTCAAAAAAGAACCACTAGGCCTACTTGCCGGACTTGTTCCTCCCACCAGTTACCAATACCAATCTATGGAAGTAATTAATATTATTTCACCTCTTTACAAAAATAGTTAAGACATCAAATCACATACTTTCTTTAGTGGAATCACTAATTTGTTATTTTAATATTTCTGTGAATACCATCTCTTCTCTATCTCATCTAATCTCCATTTTTATCATTTCCCTGCGACAGATATACCAGGACTAGGACTGATGGAAAAGAAAGTTGTAATTCAGACATATTTTGGTTAATGGAGTTTTATAATTGACTAGAAAAAAAACAATCATACCTAACCAAAATATGAGGTTTAACTTTTCCAAATACGAGGGAAAAAAAAGTCCGTTCATCCACTGTCCAGTATACACGGCGTTTTTATGATATTTTTTTCAAATTCTAAATAACAGGTTACCCCTCGATGATCCTTGGAACTCCACTAATTGGAAATTATTAATTATAAAAAAATTTTGGTTTAATGATTATAAAATATTTGTTTATCAAATTTGTTACTTACTGATATAATGAATAATTGATTTAAATAATCAAAACATGGTATAGTGTTTGAGGTTTTTTTTATAATTATGTTTGCTGAATCAAACAAGTTTAATATAAATTAAATATATACTTATGATTTATATATTTTTTGATTGAATATTCATTAGCTGATTAGAAGATATAATTGAATAAATATTTATCATTCTAGAAATGTTATATCACTATTCTATTACTTAATTACAAATTATAAGAATCGGAATGTTAAGTACAATATATATTTATATTAAATAGGCAAGATGAAAGCCGGTGATAGAAAATAGTGAGAAAGGGCAAAGTGAGGTCGGTTAACAGGCAATTAATCCTCGCTGGCCGGGAGCAATGGCTGAGGGGTCACTAAGGGGGGCAGGGGAGTCGGAAAATTCTGGATCTCACCCCCCCTCACCTGTACCTCCACATCGTTAAGGTAATAGGCTAATCATCGAGGAGCTGTAGCCGATGTAGCGTTCGGGGTAAACATGTTCTAACTAATGATTGAACTAACTACTAGCTGAACATAAAGTAAGCGATACATTTTTACTTTCACTTACCTATATGTAGAATATATAATAAGATGAAGTATTGCGATCGTGCAAAATTTCGAATTAAAACTTTAAGCAGTAATACAGAGTCGAAACAATCACGTCTCAAAAAATGCCTTTTTTTTTTTTGGTAAGGCAAAAATCTTTCATAAAACAAAGTGTAATAAATAAAAAGTTGTACAGGAGTAGAAGAAGGTCACATATTCCTACTCACTAATAAACTACCTCCCGAATCATCTTTGCCACTCTGCGGAACCGCTGTCAAGCTATTCATTACTTCACAGAGCAGAAGGGCCGTCTACCTACACCTTCTTCGTACATTTTACTTAAGCTAAGCCATTGCCTGATCTTTTTTTTTCACTTCTGTGCTCTGAGCTTCTGCCAATTTGCGCTGCATAGTATACTACTGCACTCCAACTCTAGTTATCATTAAAGCGACTAAGTTTTCCGAAACTTATTTCTTACCAAGTTTCCTGTCTAGCTCTTCTTTTTCTTGAGCAAAACCTGGACAGTAGAAGAACGAATGTTCCATTGTTTCATCCACGTAATCACATGTTGGGCACCATGGTCCGTCCTCCAGTTTGAAGCGAGCTAAGTAGGCCCAGAAGCAACCATGTCCTGCAGTTGAGCCAGGTAATAGTCTACTATCAGCTAGGTCTTGTCCTGCTTGAAATAGTGTGACAGGACATAAATGGCGAATTAGCAGAACGTTTTCTTCTAACGTACCTTTAGTTTTGTTTATTTGAAATAAATAAACAGTTCTCATTGTTTGCAGTAATAAACAATGGATGAAAAAAAAGAGTTCAAAGGAGGAAAAAAAAGAATAAAACAGAGACATTAGTTAGAATCAGAAAAAAACCCGAGACCACCCGATCTCTCCGCTTATGTAATCATATGTTATCTTTTGTTGAACTTATGAATTCTTGCCAGGGGTGAATTATCTGAGTTGATAATCGTTATTTCCACCCAAGGAGCACTGAAATACAGGTGTTTATAGACACAGAAAAAGATAATTTTTGAAATTGTTAAAAATTTGACCCCACTGCAGGTAATCTCAGCGTTGAAGCATGGAGGTAACCAAGTATCTACTCTGGATGAGGCGTGTAAGATGTTCATCCAGGAAACCTACCCAAGGGATGACCCATCCCAAGATAATGAAGAGGATAGATTCATAAGGGACTTCACGATATATCCACCTGGTATGGATTTGTGCCCACTGTGGGACTATGGGAATTCCGTGTTGCTGTAGCTAAGCAAAGGACTGGTCTTGCTCCTGGTTTAGACATGATTGACGCGGCAATGTTAAACCATAGCATCCCCTACATCGAAGAAAATCTGTTAGCTGTGTTTGATGACTATCTCGATAGGGGAAACTTTCCAAGAAGGTAGAAAATTGCTAAGGTTAAGCTTATTTACAAAGGAGGAGATAAGGATAAGCAGTTAGCAAAGTCTTATAGGTCCATATGCCTCCTCCCCGTAATAAGCAAAGTGTTGGAAACCATGATGGTCACGAGCCTGCGACCAGTCTTCTCAAGAGCTAGCTATCCACGCCAGTACGGATCCACTAAAGACAGAGGAACCATAGACGTCTTGCTGAGAGTGCGCCGTGACGTTGAAGAGAGGGCGAAGAAGTATGTTATGCTCCTCCTGTTTGATATATCGTCTGCCTTTTATAGCATGTGGTGGCCGAGCATACTCCAGCAATTGCAAAAATATGGGACCCCGAGCAACTTGTACGACCTTTTGAAGAGTTACCTTGAGAACAGAACGATAAAGATACGAGGCAACTTCTATGAAATCGAAGATACCATGGGAAGAGGTTGCCCTCAGGGATCTGTCCTTGGTCCAGCTCTGTGGAAATTGGTCTTTGACGAGTTGTTGGGGGTGCTTGAAGAGCAGCGGTTCCCTGCCACAGCTTATGTAGATGACCTTGCTGTAGTAGTAGCGTCGAACAGCAGAGCCAGATTAAAAGATGAAGCTGGTTGGTGCGCCAACCTGATAGGAGCGTGGTGTGAGAAGAAGAAGTTGAAGATGGCTGCTGCCAAGACTCGAGCTATACTCATAAGGGGTACGACAGACAGGGCCCACCCTATTACTCTCAGGATACAAGGAGAAGTGATACGACCCAGTGAAGTTGTGACATACCTTGGCGTAAGGCTTGGGAGAAAGTTCAATCTGACACCTCATTTAGACTACATGAGAGGTAGAGTAGCCCTTGCTCTTAATAGACTCAATCGTATAGGGGCGCATTTTGGGGCCTCAGATACCCAGCAACATTGACCATCTATAAAGGAGTTGTTGTGGGTATCTGCTTATTGAGATATGCATCCCTGCATGGAGTCGATATCTCTCAAGGCAAAAGAGCAGCTTGGCTACAATACAGAGGATAGCTCTGCTGCGAGTCACTCGAGCATACCGAACAGTGTCTCATGAGGCGGTACAGGTGTTAGCTGGAGGAGTGCCTATCGATCTTCTCCTGAAGGAAGACTATTATCGACACAAAATAAAGAGGGAAGGTCTGGCGGATTTACCGGAGAACCTCCAAGCGCGTATTGGTGAAAGCCCTAATAGATGGAAGAGGATCCTTCGAGAAGAAACCTTGCAATAATAGAATACGGTGGGTGGATTGCTTCAAAGGGGCCACCCTACGGTACTTTCCTACCGTTGGTTCACGCCTAGAATCAACGTGGGTCCTCCCCAACTACTGGATCTCACAGTTCCTGACGGGGCATGGGGGTTTCTGAGCTAAGCTCGCCGCACATGGCATAAACATCGATCATCTATGCCCAATTTGTCAGGTTCCTGTGTGTGACCGCCAAGCACGTCCTACTTGCCTGTACTGCCTATGAAGCACTGAGAGCCAAGATGATGAGGGAAATAGGACCTTATGTTCTGCCTGAGAGCGATCTTCCTGAGCTGATGAAGAAAGAAAACTACCCGCACTACAAGACCTTCCTGTATGGGTGGAAGGAGGCTGTGGGCTCTACTTAATTTCTCCCTGGGTTGGAGAGAATAAGCTACACCAGCAAGGCCTCAGTAGGAGAGCAAGATTTATTTTGAAGCAAGAGCAAGCTGTGTGCACAGCTATGTAATGTTGCGAACACCCGTATTGTCTAATAGGCAGGGTAGGGTGATAAATAAATAATTAATTGTTAAACATTTCGCATTCTCTGTTCTGTTTTTAGAAAATCACTGAAATAGTGATAAATTCAATACGAATGCGCAAATCTAAACGTGCAGATGTAAGTAGAGTGTTAAGTGAAAGTTTTAGGATGCGAATAATAACTAACCACATTTTAGTTATTGTAGTAAGCAACTTTACAAATGATGGATCTTTTTTGAATTTGTGTATGTGAACAGTCAAGCTCAAAAATAAAAAGTCGTATGTAACTGAAAATACATATTTAGGGAAAGTGTATGCCTGGAATGTTACAGCAACAAAATAAACCAACAGGAATTGCCGATGTTACACTTTTTAACAATTTTCTCAAAAATATGTCTAACGATTTTTATTTAACTCGGCAAATCAATGTAAAATTGAATGCTCTTTAATATCAGAAAGGTTTTATTCTCACTGAAAACAATGCTTAAATGACGTATTAAAAAAAAAAAACTTTCTCTAAAGTATCTTTAATTTTGTTGATTTGAAATAATTGATCATCTCACATTTTTGTTAATAGTGAAACATTAATAAATAGAATGTGTGAAAGGATTTTATACTTGTAATTAACATACGGAGAAGGGAGAAAAAGTTTTTTTTTTCAAGCTGAAAACCCATTTCCGGAAATAGGAGCATTAATATACATACATTAACATCAATATACAAAAATTTAGTTAAAACAATATTTAACGTATAAAGCTGTAGAAGGTTATAGAGAATGGCAAAAATATAAATAAAAAGTCAATTCTAATTGTAAGTAGTATAGTTGTTATACTATACTACTAGTGATGCATGTGACCGGGTGTATAACTAACAGGTCTGTTTAGAGTTCTGGTTACCCTTTCCAAGAGTTCTAAAAATTGTCTCTAATAAAGAAATCACTAAAGTTTAAAGGGAAAGAGTCTTAAACCTGCACTATTTTGAGACTTATGTAATTTTTTTACGGGTCGTTTTATCAACAAATTTTGACCGATAACCAATAGTTCTGTTAGCACTTCTGAGAGTTCTAACAATTATCCTTAGTAACCTAAGTGCTAAACAAAAGTGTGTTTATAGCAAAATATATACGGTCAAAGTTACACAAAACGTGAAGTTAGCCACGTGTCTCTTTGAATGGTATTTTTTATGTCTTAAACAACAGAACTATGTCTAAGAGCTCTAATGGTCTTAGGGGGACTTCCATAACTCTACAAATTTAGAGGATGAGGGGCGAATTCACAGAGGTACATTTGAGTATGTTTAGCCGACTTAAGATATTAATCGTATTAGATCATTAATTCTTAAATTAATAAGGAAAATTTCTATTTTACTTCCGGTTTTTTAAGATGGTGAATAGGCAAAATAGACCAGTATAAAGAAGGGTAGGGTAGAATTGTCTCAATAACGTTTCAGAAACAGCTTAATCTAAAATTTATTTATATTAATAGAGACTGAAGGAGGAGATGGAGCTCGCGTGACCAGGCGGTTGGAGCTCATGAGATATGCATGGCCGATCCACCCGATGTTGTCCGATGCTATACGATAATGACGGCCGTATCAATTTTCTGGTCCCTCTCCTGAGGACTCCCTTCATTGGCCCATGACACGTAGCCATTTGTCTCCTCGTTCCAACTACTGGTGACGATATATCGATATATCTGCCAAAGGGGCCAATTGAAACATATCAATTCCATCTTCTATACGATCAGGAATTGCAATCGTTATTCATTGTAAATGCATGTAGTGGTCTCATTCATTGCATATGCTTGTTTAATGCAGTATTGATTAAATTACCTTGCTAGCATGAGGGTGTAGGTAGATAAAATGTACCTCTTGCCTAGCTTAGAAAGATCTATCTAATCAATATGAAATGAAAAATAATCATTGTTTTGAGTATCGATTATTATACTATTATTAAACCACAATCTGTGTGAAAACCTTTGAAGTATAATACTTGTTTTTAGAATAAAATAAGCATCCTTATTTTCTGGTTTAACAACAAGAAATGTAAATGAAATATAAAAAATAAAATTGTAAGTATTAACTAATAGTTCAGTCAAAAAGCTGGACATTGCTTTAATCGATGTATTCTATATCTAATAATAAAGAATTAACTTTATCTCTATTTCCACAGCTGTAATCTGAAAATACATTAAATTTTTTCGCCTTTTTTACTATACTAGAAATAACTTAAAAACTAGACACTTAAAAAAAAAATGATTATTATATAAAGTTAGAATGAATATTGGGAACATAATTTGGTAACACTAAACATGATTCGGGTACTAAATTTTACTTCCTGGGCTATCGATAGAACTAGTCTAATAAACTTTATCAGGCGTTAATACCTTCAAAAATCAACTACGGCTAATTCATCTACAGTTAGGCTTGTTCTCCAGTGCTAGCTAGATACAGTCCATCACGCCGGGATCTGATTCGCGACTGGAGCATTTTGAACAATACCCATCCTTAGCCTATGTGCTGAATGCGGACTCTTTTGTCCAGACGATTAAGATTAGCTATAACCTACATTAAAAATTATATTCACATACACAATATCCGACTGAATTTGTAATTCTAAATTTTGCTTTTTTATTTCAAGAGAAACGAAATCCAAGGGCAATGAGTATTATTATTATTATTATGGCACTACACTCCCTACACAACAGCCAACCAGTCTACACGGTCTCTTGCTTTCTCCTTCCATCTGCCAACCTTCAAGAAGCCGGGCCTCCTTCACAACAGCCAACCAGTCTACACGGTCTCTTGCTTTCTCCTCTTCCATCTGCCAACCTTCAAGAAGCCGGGCCTCCTTCACAACAGCCAACCAGTCTACACGGTCTCTTGCTTTCTCCTTCCATCTGCCAACCTTCAAGAGCTTCAAATCCTCCTGCATATCATCCAGCCATCTGATCTGGGGACGTCCACTTTTCCGTTTTCCATTTGGTTTGCCACAGACCATCTTTTTGAGTATCCTTTCATCAGGCATCCTCTCAACGTGTCCTAATCATCTTATTCTTGCTCTTTTAACTAAAGCTACGATGCTGAGTTCCCCGAACATATTTATCAGTTCCTCATTCCTTCCTCTTCTCCAAACTCTATTCTCCGAGGCTCCTCCCCATATCCTTCTCAATACCTTTCCCTCCTAGGAGTTGATAATGTTCAAGGGCCATATTTCTCCCCCATAGATCACCACTGGTCTTACAATGGTTTTGTAAATGAGTATTATACCAGCACATATTAAATCACATCAATCATACGTACGGAAGTAAAAAAAAAAAATTAATCAAGAAAAATAAAGTAATAGTATAAAAAAAGAAATAAAATTTTAGATAGATGAATAATAGTCAAATAAGTAAAAAACTGGTGTTAAGAAAATTAAAATAAATCGATCAAATAAAAAATCAATTAACTGAAAACAAATTCTATTATTGAACTAACAATTAAATTATTGAATGAAGAAAAATAAAAAAAAGAATTATTGTCGACACATCTTCTTATACAGAAAAAATTGACGTCAACACAATAGTAATTAATAAAAAGTTAAAATTATAAAAAAACTATATGGAATAAAACACAAATGGAAAAAAAAATATATAAAAATAAATTGTAATATTAAATGTATTTTCCTTTCCAGAATTAAAAAGAACAGGTGTTTAGTGTCCTCTAATACAATTTTAAAAGAAAACATTAGAATAAAAATAAATTAATTATTATAGAATTATCTTTGTTTATATGGAAAATGGAGGAAAAATAAATGAAAAATAAAAAATAAAATTTTTTTTTGAAAAGATTGATTTTGAGTAATGGTTAAAGTAGCGGCCTATTTCTTATTTTAATTTTTATATTTACATATTTTTAGTTAATTTCGTCACTTATTCAATTCAGGTCTCTTTGGCATTGAAATAGAAAACTAGATTGCTCACCTAGTTTTATTTATTTTTTGTTAGAAAAATATGTTTAGTAAATTGTTTAACATTATTGACTTGTCATTCTTTAGTTTTCGTTCTGAAATCAACATCGAACACTTTGTATAAAAATTTATTTCACCAACGTTGTTCAGTGGTAACATTCAAATACTCAGAACATTTCGTTTCAGTGGACACTTTGTAAGCATTGTGGTATCTTTGTTCACTATTAGAAATGGTAATTGGTGGCAAAATAAATAAGTGAAACTGGTCCAGCGTACACCGTACACTGTACACTATAGGTTTGGACCCTAAAAGGTATCGGCCAAAGCACTTAATTACATCAGGCCAAAACACAAAGGCATTCTAAAGCAGGCCTTCACCGCGTCCCATCCTTTTTTTTTTCTGGATGTTTTTTGTTTTCCTGGGCTCTGCCTCTCGTATATAATGTTAATCTAATTTTTATTATACACAGGACTGGGTAAATAGATTGGGACCGCTTTGTGCCCGAAGATTAGTTTTGTTGGGGCTTTGAGGGAGACTGCTGGTTTTTGCAAAAACCCTCTTAATTCATTTAACCAGTAGCCAGGGGTCTCTTCTTCTCAATGCTCTGGCCTTTTTATGAAGCTGATGTTCCTTTTAGTCTAAAGGGACAGCTTTTAGGCCGGTCAGAAAGCAAAGAAGAGTTCAGTATGTATCTTTTTAAATTTATACACACAGCGCCCCAGCAATTCGAAAAGATAAAAGTAATCGTTGGAAATAAAATGAGTCAATTAGTGAATTTTCTTATTTATAAAAAAAAATAAATTACTGCGTTTAGAGTAAAAAATCTAAAACTTATCGCTTGTGCAATGCCTAAGTGGTGTATCCGAATATTTCTGAGCTCATTGAGCACAAATTATTCCAGATTTAAGGTAGCATTGTGCTTGAATTATGAGTCAATATGTATTTAAGCTTTATTAGACTATTTCAATGAAGATAGGATTTATTTAATATTAAAGAGCACATAATTTTATATGTGGAAAGAAAAAGTAATAATTTATGTTAAACATTTTCACCTTAAAATCACCATAGCTTAAACATGACTGCACCAATCGGCACGAAACTTGGTTTCACCAAACGTTCACCTGTAGGTTCAGAATTTATTAGCATTTCAAGGATCCGTTCGTTACTAAGTCCCACAACATTACACGCCCATCTCATACACCGCAATGCTATAAACTGAATTATAATTACAAAGTGCAGTTCCCTCAGTGCTGCGTTGTGTAGCTTTCCGAATTCGCCCTTTAACTCATCCCTTCGGCCCGAATATTTTACGTAATAATTTATAACTTTTCACACACAGAAAGAACAATGGGAAGTATAATAGTTTAGTAATTTCTTACTTTTGGGTTTGTGGACATAAAACACGAGCTAAGCAATTTCGAAATAGAAAAGTAACAAGTATTTCCCACCTTCAACCTCACTTTTATTTCCTGATCAATTTCGTTTTACTAGTTACCGTAGAACCTAAATACTTAAACCAAAGATAAGATAAAACAACGATGTACATTGTATTTTGTGTATAAAGATAAAACAATAACGAAATAAATTCTTGTCTGTCCTATTCTATTATGTATAGTCCAATCTTAAATTACATAAGCAAACTTTTCTAGTGTGTTGGATGCAATCACATTTGCTATCTGTCAATAAATTTTATCATTATTATTGACCATCGAAGTCTTTAGTACAAAGTTATTTGTCTATAATCCAGAAACATGAAGTACTTTTTTGTTAAAATTTTCTCTTTCTCTTTTCTTGTGATTTTTTTCGACTCAACCTGTTTAAATTCGGAATTGGCGAACCTCATTGCATACTTGACCCATCAGGTTATATAGGTCAAACGAATTGTTGCGTGTCAAACAGAAAGCTGATATTTTCCTTCGACTTAAGGGTATCTGAAAAATTAAAAAAAAAATTATGGTAATGAATAGTAATTTTTATAAATAATTATATCATATAATAAAATGTATTCTATTGAAGAAATTTCATTTTGGGAATATTTTAATATCATTTATTAACAAGTAATTATAAAAATTGATTGCCATTTGTATGAAGGCTAAAATAATAAACTTTTCAGAACTGTTCTGAAACCTATTTTTTATATACAAATGAGATATTAATACTCGTAAATGATATAGATTGTTTAAATTGCTTAGTTATAAGTGTCCATGGTTGGATAAATATAAAACAAAATCGAATGAAACTAAACAAAATACAGGAGGCAAAAAATAAAGTTATTTTTTGTGATGTGTATCCCTTTTTGACCATGAACTTGTATGTGATTATCTAAATACAATAGTGAAACATTTTCTGCATAATTTGTTTTTTGTTAAATTGGATTTCATATTTGAAATAAGTAATAATTGTTTAAATTAAGACTTAGAAATTAGGGAAATACTGTTTAAAAAAGTATATTTCCAAAATATTTAAATAAAGGATAATAGTTGGAGGTACGGTCAGAAAAACAATAAAGTTCAGAAATATATTAAAACAAACTTTATAATTGTTATAATTTTCTTCACTCACTGATAGAGCGAGCGATGTTATAAAATCATACTTAAGCAGACCCTGAATGTAATAACGCTGGTGATTTGAGCACTTAACAATGAAGTAAGCAGAAAAGAAAAGTAATTAATAAAAATGTTCATTGCAAAAAAAAATAAAAAGTGAATTTAAAATTTAATAAATAAAAGAATAATTTAAATTCGAAAAACGAGAATCTCATGCAAGGTTTATATTATACAAATAAAATATCATTAATGTAAACATAAATAAACCATAAATTAAAACAAAAATAAATTTTCTTTCGAATCAAAACTAATTAGTAAAAATGATAGAACGAAACTAAACAAATATAAATAATTAGCTGTACAATTAATTAACTGATCCATTGTTTTTTCCCCTTAATAAAGTCAATTATAAATTTGCGTAGTTCATAAATATCGTATATATTTTGAGTTTATTTTAATTCAACAGACATGTCTGACTGGAAAATCAATAAAAAAAACTGGTAACCTCAATAGGTGGTAAATACAATGATGTAGTTTCACCCTTCTCAAATTAACATCTGGCAGATATCGGTATCGAGATCTCGATGGCCAAATTAAATGATATCCGAAGAAATGAATAGATTAGGTATCAATCGCAACTTATCTCTTTGACTTTCTTGGATAGACTTAGTCGATTAACATGTATGTTATATATCATATAATAGTATGTTGAGTAGCAGCAGCAAAATACCAACGAAAAAACGACAATGCAGATGTTAGTATTATTATTACAATATAATAAACCTATTTTCTGTTCTTTTAAACAATATGATAATAGAAAAATATTTATGAACATTTAAAAAAAATAGTAAATATAATTTTTTTTATATTAACGTAAAAAAAAAATGCTTTTTTCAGCATCAATCTTAATTATATTTTATTTACGACATTGATTATTTTTAGTTTCTCAGTACTCATGTATGTCCAATAACCATTTATTTAATTTTATTTTCGAAATCTTAAATCTCTTGTCAAATATTTTACATATAATTTTTTTAAAATATTGAATATTTTAAAAATACATATTAATTTCCATATTTGTTTTACGTTCAATATAACTCGTCAATGAATTTATTGATAATTATTTGTTCAGTATTACCAAGAGAGCTGATTGTTGAAATAGTTAAGCCAATTAATAAGTTTGTCTAATTTGACTGTCAATATTGCGATTGACCCTGGAGGAACAAGGTTTACTGGAGCAAATTGAGCAGGTCCTCGTTCAAAGGCCCTAACTCTTTAGGGAAGAAAACGCCCTCTTTGGAATTTCATAGACAATAATTAATTTGTCTTCGTCATCTATTAATTACCTCCCCTCCCTCCACCAAGAGCCACTTTGCCGTCCAATTAACCTTGCCGATAAATCACTCCTCCGACGTCACTAAATTATGTTTAAAGCCCTACAGCCCGGCCGTGTGATTAGGAAAGGTCTAATGAAGTTTTTTCTCTCGATGAAGAGTAGAGGGTCTCCATTGACTCGGAAATCTGTAAACAATAATTAAAAGTTCTTTAATTAATCACAATTAATTAGAAGAAGGGCGGCCACCGGAGTTTGGTCTTTTATAGCCCTTCTGTAATGAGGTAATCGCCCATCTCAACTTAAATTTTCCCTAGCCTTTGCTCTTTCTTAATACTTTTGGACCATTTCATCTCAAATCCTTTAATTACATTAGAGCAGGATGAGGGTAGTTTTGAACCGTTGAGGTACAATCTTCGAAAGGGATTTATTTTTAATTTTGCCTGTGCAAGAAGTGGCTCTGTCTGAGATTATGAAAATAAGGAGTGAAAACACACTTATATTTAAACTCAGGTAGATTTTTAAATAATGAAGTAGTGAATGGTTTAAAAAATATTTTATAGAGTGCCATAAATAATGGTTTAAACATTTACTTTATTTTAATGGGATTTGTATTTCCGATGAATACATATTCCTCACTCTCTTGAATGACTATTTCAGTAAAAAGGCTTAATTCCGAAAATAAACAATATTTTTTAGATTTAATGAACATTTTTAATTACATTACATAATTAATAACAACAAGCACTTTATTGATAGTAAAAAAAAAAAAATGTAAAGACTACAATTATATTTGCTTATTTTTTTGCTAAGCTAAATTTCAATGATAATACCAAAATCTAGTTCAACTTATATCTTTACTATAACTGACAACAAAATATTACCTAGTATAAATAAATAAGTAACAAATTTATTAAAATTTTGTATAAATGATTATATTTAATAATATTTACAAATGTAACAGAAATCATTTTATTTATTTGAAGTCGAACGTGAATAGATATTAGGGAAAAACGCGGAAAATTATCGCATAATTATTACTCGTTGCTTATTACTTAAACTAATTATGTTATTGGAGTGATGGTAGCAGCGTAGTAACGCGTCTGTCTGCCAAATAAAAAGTTGCGAGTTCGAGTCCGGCCCTATCCGGAATTTTCCAAGCATAATATAATTATACAGTACTCACTCATAGCCTCCCCCGGGCATTTGTGAGGCCCGTTAGCCAATGGGTGGTGCTCGGAGGATGATGGTCGTGTCAATAATAACAATTATAATTATGTCATTATATCACTACATATATAAACAACTTTCCTAACTGCTTTAGGAAAGTGTCTGTCTTTGCTAATATCGGTCTAATTAATGTTCGTTGGCAACTTAATTATCTAGAATAAAAACCAAGCATGATCCAGAAGATGTATAGTTTTTAAGTTTTTCCCAAAACTAACGGAAAAGTGAACGGCTATGAACCTGCTCAAATAACTTTAAAGACATTTTAAAATTTTAATCGTATCTTGAACTATTCTGCTGTCGATGATTTTTTAATTTGTTTTTGTAGTCAATTTAATTACCTTTAACTAACAAGTGTAGTTTCTCGGAAATCGTTTTATAGGAAATTTATTTCAAATTCAAAAAGCTTACTAAAATCCCAAAATTTTACTTAAGGGTTTTAGTGAGAAGATTGTTGGTGAGATTCAACTAAAACGGTCCATCCGCTCAATCGTTGCCTTTAATATTTATTTATTAAAGCTTAAAGAAAATGATTACAAAATACTTTATTTATTTCCTCTATATAAATCAATGGTCTAGATATGGTTATAAGAAATATCTGATCTGCTGTTTAAAACCGATGAG
This sequence comes from Halyomorpha halys, assembly GCF_000696795.3. Lineage (NCBI taxonomy): Eukaryota > Metazoa > Arthropoda > Insecta > Hemiptera > Pentatomidae > Halyomorpha > Halyomorpha halys. The sequence goes on from NW_027109346.1 coordinate 419,705, forward strand.
CAAATGTTAATGAGTTTCAAGGTTCGTCGCGAGGTAACATGTGTCTTTGGTGCCAAACTTTTGAGTCTGAGTCGCAAAATATCATATATGAGAGAAGTTTAGTTAATTTTCTTTACTTAGTCAATCAATAAGGTACATTATTGAAAATAATTAACCAAAAAGGAAAGTCAGGGAGGCATTGATAATCCAAGAACGGCTTATGTCAGAGATTGGAAATTCGATTCTTTTAACTGAGCCGAGTCACTCCTTGCCGTGAATCGGTTCTTTTGAACGATAAAAAAAGAAGTTTTTATTAAGAAAATAAAAAGTATTCTTTAAAAAAACAAACTAATATCCAAATTAATGTTCACAATAGCCTTTCTTTAATTTTAATAAATAAAAATGTAAAACGAAAAGCAAAAGTATAATTAAAACTCCTAAATAATTTGAATTAACTTAAAAAAAAATTTTAATTTGTTCACAGATTATTTACTTCGTTAAAGGATGCTTACTTGTTGCCTGTGCTGTATGTTGTAATGGAATAATCATATCAAATATATCTTTTTAACTAACAACAAGTCGTCAAGTTTTAAATATATTGTAACAAAACACAATATTGTAATAAAACACTCACTAATTTATTCTACTCTTCTGAGTTCATAATCGACAGGCTGCAAGTAAATCGCGATTTAAGTAAAGTATTCTTAAGTAAACGATTCTTTCGGGTAAATCGGTTCATTGATTGTATATCGAATCCTCAGTCCAATGTCTGCTATGAGCACGTCATTAGGCACCTGAATGACTAAGCCATGACTCACTCGTTAAGCTTCACAGTTACCGTGATATAATTTCAGGTTGTGATCGGTTGTTATTATTATACTTTTAAATATTTAAAAATTTTCTTTTCACTTAATATTAAATGCGATGTCTTGAATATCACTTCAAAGTTTTTGAACGACTTTGCATGACTATTCAAAAGGAAAAAAACAGAAGCCTTGAGAAAGAAAATACAAGAGACTGAGGAATGGCTGCGTAAGAGCATCCCTTTAAGAAACAATTAAAAAGAGGCCCTGGCTACAGACTATATAATGATGGAGCCGTGGACAGCAAGTTATTGGACTAATCCCAGAGGCCCCCGCCCGGAGGTATTCAGATCCAGATTGCCATGATCCACTTTTCCCAATCGCCTACTCCTCATTACCGCCTTCTAGTCGCCCACGATAATTGTCTCTTCCACCGCTCTACTTTTAATGAGGCTCCTCTCTTTTCCTCTCTGTGTCGGAACCCGTGCTAATGAAAAAATCTCAAATGTTTAAAGTAACTTTGTCAACTCCTAACTATTTCTAATAGATTGGAATGCCCTTTTCAAGTAGGCTATAAGCTGAATCCTATTATGAGTGGTCAGTTGAGGAAGACCTACTTATCCATTATCCAGATTTGTGATAGTTTTCCAGAATGAGAATAATTCTGGTATGAATTATATTTTTTTATCGTTAAGTAGTTTGCGCAGTAATAATTAGTCACTATTTTCATCGCTACAGTTCTATAATTGGAGTTGGGACTTTGTTTTGAAAGTTGGGAGAAGTTTCAGCATTAGTATCTAAACCTGTCTTTTTTTTTTTTTTAAATTCAAAATTAGAACTACGACAATTAATTGAATTCTTTGAGAAAGAAGATTATTATCTTATGATATTTTCCCATCTAATCCTACATTGCTAAGGACTTAGCTAAGACTAGCTTGTAGAGAATCAAATTGTAGTAATTCACCAAAAGGATCTGAGTTATTGATACATTCTATTCTGTTAGGAATAAATATTCTTGAATCAAAAGTCGAATTATTGATACCAATCTTTCTATTTCTTTATGTCATTTGAAAGAAAGTGTTAATGAAAAAGGAAAACCCGGTTTCTTTTAAAGTTGGTTATGAAATCATCAAAAAAGTGGGGACAGGGTGCTAGGATAAACAAGTTATGGAAGAAAATAAAATTTCTGTACCTATAAAGTGGAGGACTCATTGTCAAGAGATTGTTATGTGGCACACTCAGCCTTTATGCAGTGGTTGAGTATTTATACAATGTACAACACCTCCTCTTTGATCAAGTAAAATTAGTTCCTGATCAAGGACTTGGCTCAAGTCACTTTATGGGTTTTGGTGTTATTACAGATTTTTTACTTTCTTTTATTTTTTTCATTTGTATTTCTTTTTCTTTTGAAGAGGATAGATTGATATATTGTTACGGTTAAACAACAATCTACCCTATGTATCTTTCCGAAAGCCGTAATTTTGAATAATTTCTATCCCAATTATTTTATCCAAATTATAAATGGTTATTATAGATAGTAATAGTAATATATCAAGAGCTCTAAAACATGCTAAATACTACTTGGGAAAAAAATCGAGCTGCTCTTTGAAAATGCACAATTAATTATAGGTTTTCGTACGATATATTTTGATAATTCTAGTGAATTTATCACCAGTATAAAATTATTCCATTTTAATTTTTAAATAAAAGGTGTGTAAATGGTGTTGACATACCTCACTTTAAATATTTCTTTTACTGAATATTTTAAGATACTCAGATAATCTCTTCTTCTAATACCTCGGAGGTGTGAATAGCAGATCTTTCAGCCAACATCTTTTCATTCAAAACTTAAATATACCAGAGGTCTCCTAAAAAGTATCTTTGTAGCTATACTTTTCCAGCCTTTTATTCCTCAGCCCAAAGAAGACTTGGTTCTGTGATCTTAAAAGCTTCATATTTTCATATTGGAAGAAGATAGTTAAAATAAAATGAAAAATAGTTTATTATTCTGGGAATAGGTCCCTTTAGAATAATTACAATTTTAATTTTATAATAACATTCATTGGGCATAAAACAGTGTGGGCACATTTAATTATAACTTATAAACAGAGAGAAAAAAAAAAAAACATGTTGCTTTTATCTTCACCATATAACAACTATATCCTGTTTTATACTTATTTAATAAGTATAACTACACTATATGTATATAGTATAATAATCTGCACTGTATGTAATAATATATATTTAGCTTTGGCAAATAAGCCCTTTCGGTTTTTGTATTCATGTTTTGTTTATAATACGTTACCTTTTTCTGATGCAATTAAGGATTGTTTATCCTATTTGTAATATATAAACAGTTATGACTGTTGACACTTGTTAAGATTAGGTCAGTGTTGTGTTTGTGATTCAACTGAGAAGATGGACTGAAATATCATGCATTATAGGGATTATTATTTTGCTTTATTACTTCAAAAAAAGAAAACCAGCTGCAGAGGCACATAAAAAATATGCCGGGTCTATAGGAATAATGCCTTAACAGAGCGCACGTGCCAAAATCGGTTTGCCAAGTTTCGAGCAGGGAATTTTGACATAAGCGACGCACCTGGTCGCCCACAAGAGATTGAAACAATTGATGTTAAGGGGATAGTCGATCAAAATCCACCCCAATCAGTGCGAGACTTTACAGAGGTCCTAGAAGTACCACATACAAGCGTAGAGAATCGTTTGCGGAAGTTCGGCTACGTTTCTAGGCTTGATGCTTGGGTCCCCCACTCTCTGACCGAAGCCAACTTGGCAACACGCATTTCCATTTGCGATTCACTGCAAAAATGCCAAGAAAACGTCCCATTTCTTAAAAGACTTGGGACTTGGGAGGAAAAGTGGATTGTCTACGATAATGTGGTGCGAAAAAAATCTTTGAGACCCAGCAACGAATCACCTGGAACCACAAGTAAAGCGGTATTGTACCTAAAGAAGATAATGCTTTATGTATGGTGGGATTTCAAGGGTGAGATTTTTTATTAGCTGTTGCCACAAGGTGTATCATTCGATTCCACTCTATACTGCTCATAATTAACAAAATTTGATAAATCGATTCGAAGATAACGCCAGAAATGGCAAATCGAAAGGGCAAGTCGTCTTTCATCATGTCAATTATAGGCCTCACACTTCGTTAGTCACCCGCAATAAATAGCCCTTGGATATGATCTTCCCTACTGGGCCTTGCTCCTAGTGACTACCACTTATTAAGGTCTCTACAAAATTCCTTAAGTAGAAAACGGTTTGAAAACGAACAGGATGTCAGGGAGCACCTTGATCACTTTTTCGCAAATAAACCACAGACATACTATGAACATGGGATTATTCAGCTGTTGGAGAGATGGGGTAAGGTAATCGAAAATAATGAACATTACATTGTTAATTAAAATAAATATTATGTACAAAATATACTTAGTTTTCTTTCACCCAAAAAACCCGAAAGGACTTATTTGCCAACTCTACATAGTATCTTATACACTTATTCCACATTTATAAACATATATCTGCCTACTATAATATTAGGTTAGAGATAAGACGGTTTTGTTAGCTAGCTTGTTTATATATTTTAGGAAATATATCGATGTAATTATATTTGTATTTAATATCTTAGACTTGTACTTCCTTTTTCCTACCTACCTATTGTAATATTAGATATGAGATTTGACGGCTCTAGCCTTTTACTATCTATATATCATAAAAATATGTTCCCACCCAGGCCTTTATCCTCTCTCTACCTGCTCCTGGTTTTCTTGGTACAGAACACCATTCTTATTAGGTTATTATTGCTATTGTTCATTTTTGTCCAATTTCTTAAAACCTCATTTTATATATTACTATATCTCACCTATACCATATCTACACCACTTATCTATTGTACCACCCATAGGCAATCCAAAAAGTTGTTTGTAATAACTGCTATAAATTATATAAAACTAAATTGAACATAAGTAATGATAAATTATAATATGTAATTTCAAAATATTTACTAGGAAATTCGCTGCATGTAATACATAAAGTGTATGAAATGATTTGTGATAAATAAATAAAAAAACAAATAAATATCAATAGTAGTTTCTTAATAGGTAGTAAGATATAATGGGACATTTTAATTTAAAAAATAGTTTTAGAACAGTATAACCAGTGAATAAATATGTCTTTAACATTGTCTATTGTTATAATATTTAGTTGCAGTAAGTTTAGTAAGTAAAATCGTCATTCCAGAAAATCTATTTTTAGGTATTTTCTGTAATTCCATTTTTACTTACATTGCTCAATCAACTAAATATTATCCATTTTATACATATTCTTAAAAATATTTTAATAACCGTAACGTAAAATTGATAAGTTATAAATGAAAAACAGGTTATAAAGTTAGAAACAAAATTTTATTATTATCAAAAAAAAAATTTCAAAACAATTGTTAAGTGCATAAAGTATATAGGAAATCTAAAATATTAATAATATTTTATATATATAGATGTGATTTTTGTAAAAAATCCATATTGATCTTTAAAAAGTATATGTAATTGAATAATAATAATTAGACAAGAAACAACGAACTGTAGACTTTTGTATAAATTATCTGTATTCTGTATACATTAGTAAAGAAAATTACAATAGAACTTTTATATCTGAGGAATCTAATAATTACAAACTATGATTCATATTGAAATAAATTTCAACAAAAATAAAAAAACTAAGAGAAAATGTATAGTAGCTGAATTTTATTTTTTGACCATTAAGAATATGTACCAAATAATTATGAAACATAATTAATAACGAAATCAAGTGAAGAAAAATTTACTTTATTCATGATACTTCTTATTATTTATATTTTGTATTATATACCATATTTCCTAGGCTACTATTATTCTAAGGTACTTCCCAGTAATTTTATAGAAACTGTGACTGGTTTAGATAAGCTCTATGTACCAAAGGGTGAGTTTGATTTTGTCTACTTCGGATCGAATGGACAATTTTGTACGCCCACGATACTAATATACAATTAATACTAATCATCCAGGCAAAATGGACAAAATAAAAAAATATTATTTGTGAATATCTTTCTTTTTTAACATACAAGTAAAACGGAATAACTAATATTTTGAGTGTTAACACACGGAAGACTTATTGTACAACCATAATATTCATAGTTTTCAAAGTGGAAGGTTTACAAGACAGGCCGAAAAATCGGTATACATGAAACTGTGAACAGTTAGATAATGTGTATTCCATTTCAGTTTGCACACCAAATATCATCTCCAAGTTTTTTTGTTCATTCTAGCCATTCAAAAATTACTAAAAGTTTCTTTCCTACTTGTTTTTGGAAAAACAAAAACAATTTTGTAAACAATGAAATAATTTTAACCTTTTGTTAAAAGTATTCGTATCTTCATAATTCTTAATTTTTTTTATCTACAATTAAACAATTTATCACAAACTCCTTATAGTAAATAGAACATCCTGATTGAAATTCAAACTCTGACAACTTGTCTTTCTCCGACAATGAACAATTGACTAATTGTGGTGTAGACGAAATCTGATTTGGTCCGCCTTCTATTTGGCATATAAAGAAGCCAGGGAGGGATGGGGTCTAAGTCAGGTTCGTTATGGGTTTCTTTTCACAGAGAGGAGGGCACTAATTAGAGATGGAGGCCAATGAGGTTTGTAGCAGCGAGGTAAAAACAGCTCTAACGAGGCGTTCATTAATTGAAGCAGGGGATAGACAGTACATCTCGATCGCCGCTCACTAATGAGCCGCTCTAGGATATGAGGCGACTATCCCCTTCAATGGCCAATACTCTTGTTATTCGGATCTCTACGTACTTCCTCACCAATACGCTTTGGTTTCTTTTCTCTTAACTCGTGTCTAGTTCGGCACTAATATGGTAAAATGACAACTATTATTAAATAGTTACTAATTTAATGTAGGTTATCTACTGAATTAAAAAAAATTCTAACTTTTGGTCTTTGGTCTACATTATTTTACCATATTATCAAAACTGAAAATTAGACAAAAAGTAAACACATACCCAAGTAAATCCATATGAATTTATGCCTAATAATAACAACAATATTCTTTGTTTATTTTGGGAATATTCCCTTTAGAATAATATTACAGGCGTCCACAAGAGGCAGTGCCTTAGACTATAATACACAATTAAAATAAACTTACATAACATCATAAAATTTAACTAAAATAATAAATTTGTCAAAAAAAAAATATCAGAATATATAAAAAGTAAAAAAAAAAAAAAAAAAAGAAAAGCACAGACCATTTATATTCTCATAAATCATAGCGTGACTAACCTCTAACAATATAAGTACAAAAGAATCACAGATTAGCTAAAATAAATTAACACAAATGAACATTTATTGTTTATATATATGCTTACAAGTATAAATGAAAATAGAGGTAGCTTTATAAAAAGTCCTTCCTTTTACTCTTCTCCCATCTTTTTATTAGTTACATAGTCCATTTGATTAAATAATTCGCCTCAAATTGAGATATTTCATAACATACACTACTTATTTTAGTAAAATAAAATTTTAAGTTTTGCAGATTATGAACTATTTTAATTTAAAACGAATTACTAAAATATAAATAAAAACCGGACTCAATAAATTGCATTAAAAAAACGGATTTGATTCGGAGACTGGTATATAATTATTTAGGCTTTGGACTCTTTTGAATTCTAAATAATGAACTGATTATCTTCACATCTTAAGCTTACCTCACATTGTCAATATTAATGATTAAATATTATTGAACTTGGTATATATGTTTATGTTTTTTAGAGACAAATGAAAAATTGGAAGCTGACAGACTGCTCGAGGCTGATCTATAGTATTGGCTTGCCGTGTTGTCACAAGCTAATTAATAGAGCTAATTAGCAAGGCCCCTAATCTGCGGGTACTCTGTCCTTCGTTAAGGGGCTACCCCCTATACTTCCTTTCCCTCCTCCTCGTAGCAATTGCAACAACTCTGCATTCATTAGAACTCATCAACGCAATTATTATGCGGAATCGAAAGATTATAAACAAGATCCTTAATTAAAAATATAAATTTTGTTTAAATATTTACTATTACTTAATTATAAAAAGAAATTTATTAAAAATGTCTTAAGTAACATCTAATTTGAAATGAATTTATTGTTTTTTTATTTATCCAACCAATAAAAAAAAGTCCGTTCGCCGCTGACGTAAAACGTTTTCGGTTGATCATATCTTTAATAGTACATTCTCGATAAGATTCGAAATATCAAGTGTCTAGATCAAGAATCAAGAGGCAGGGAAAGAGATTTAATCAAAATATTCCATAATTGCTGGAAAAGTATAAAGAAAAATTTGGCGAAAGTTGATTTTGATTTTGGAGGGGCTGGATTAGAGGAACAGTTTCAGAGCATGGTCGAAACCATTATTCTGGACTCACCAGGAATCCTACATCATCGCTTATATTAGACCTTGGCTGAGTATTGTCAACTCTACTTACAAAAAAAAAAAAGGTATTCGAATAATCACTACTAATTTTCTCCTATCTCTTATGATATTGTTGGCCAACGAGATAGGCTTTTTGGGTCTATAAGTTACCCTCACCGCTGATATCCATACTTTTTCCTTAACCTCCAAGTTCCCATAATCGGTCCATTCAGAGCCTAAACTTATTTTCATGAATCAGGCATACTCTGTTCGGGTGATTATTTCAGCGATAGAGGTCCCATATCCTCCGAGCAACTGACCCTCCCAATATTTAAGTCACCTAAAAAGGAAGAATGCCGGTGTATACCGGTTTTTCCAGGGGTACTTATTTAATATATTTGGACTTCCCCTCCCATGTTGGGTCCCTAAATCCAAAAACCAATTTATTTAATTTTGTTTACTGTTTTTTAAAAATATTAATCTAAGTTATTGTTTTATTATAATTAGAGTTGTTTTCTTTTCATTGTTCATTTATGTTATTCTGGAGGGACCCTGTCCCGCAATAGAATTTATTTTCTATTTTTATTTATACACGCTTTATCCCACAGCTGGCCAAATCAGCTGACAGAGTGCTATATCAGCTGATACAATTTATTGTTATAAAATGAAAACAAACTATGTTTTTAACTTTAACTCTCCATTCACTTCCTAGCACTATATATCATTATACTAGCGACGAAAAATGAAATTTGTAGACAACAGAGAAGATATTTCATATCGTAAAACCTGGAGAAGGACAAGACGGTACAGTACTATGTTCAAATTAGTTTGGTTTCAATTTTATGGAATCCCTGACAGAATATCGTCGGATGGGAGTAGAGAATTTGGGGTAGAATCAGGGAGGAAATGAAAGCATTAGAAGTACTATGGCTTATCAATACTCCGAGGCATCCTCAAAGCCGAGAAGGGATCGAGAGACTGCATAGCACGCCCAGCAACCCGAAAAGGGAACCGGAAGACTCGATGGAATGAGTGATCCCAGCGTACAATTATTCCGTACAACCGACGGTCATGGGTTTGCGCCGATTGTAATTCCTTTTGGCCTGCGCGGACCTCAGGGAGATTATAGAGACACGGTGACTGGAGAAGGAGAAGTTATCAACAACAGTTAAGCGTTGAGGAAATTACGGGAGAGAGGCATTGTTCATATGGAAGCCCTCGGACGCCGTCACTGGGTTCGAGATATTCCTTAACGGGATGTCCCTTCTGGCTAGTATCCACACCTCGTGAGTCCCGGGTGAGCAAGCCTCTCAGTATGCAGTATACCCGTGAAATTACAACCATGATGGAGCAAAGAGCATGCACTCAATTCCTGAGGAGGCCATGTCGACTACAGTCTCTTCTTCATGGCTGCATCCTGTCCTCCCATGAGTTTGGAGTAGCCTAAGTCCTCCCGTATCAATACTCCATTATCTTATTTTTGTAACTGCTTGGTCTTCTCGACATCGTTGGTGCTGGTCGGGCCACTTCCATCTTGGATTTTACGTCAAGAGCTCCAGCCAAACCGGGCACTTCCCGTATGTCGCCAGGTGTCCAATCTTGTTTTTGCACATAGTTTATTTAGGAGGTGTCGTTGCCGTGCATTGCATGAGTAGGTCGGGTTCCCACAATGCCATTGTACATGGGCATTTCCGGTCTCAATAGTTCATGATGAGACCGTACTGTTGGTGGGTCCATTAATGTACGCTAGATTCGTCCTCTCTGAAAGGTGTGACACGGAAGTGTAGGTGATGCAAGTACTGCAGTGCTGTGACCGTATTGGTTTGTCGGTTTCACAGGGTTTGACAAGGCGCCACTTATTGGGTGTTCTTTCTAATTTATACATTATCTTACAGAGTCCTTTGTTGGCCAGTAAAGCTACTATCGTTGCAATTTACTATAGTTTTTATAATAAATTTTACGTCATTTTTTCTGTTCAAGAAACATTTCTTAAAATTCAAAACAACCGTTTATTTATTTTTATTTTTTTTTTCTGTGTTCTGCTGTTAATGATTTTTCAGTTCACCTGTCCTTCGATTGAGTACTGAACATAAGCACATGTTCTCAGAGAAATAATTCCCCATTGGAGGACTAATTAAGCCAATCGTGATAATTAGCAAGGCTAATAATGGAGCGTGTACTATTGAGGGGAGCCCCGTGTCGGGTATCTTATTGTCGGCTGGAACAAATTTCAGAACGATTGCGGGCCCTTGCAAAGGAACAAGGCTCCCGGGTTTCAATTTAATGAAATTAAATCATTAGCTCTGGGGGGCTTTGTTAATCCGAGGGGTGTAAAAGGGAAAAGTGGGGTAGGTTTCATTAGAGGAGGTTAGGTGATATGTAGCAGTGAGGCGAAGCACTTGTAGGTAATTTTAACTTTACCTGTTACCTACTACAGCTCCACGGCTTCCTTAATCAAAACCTTCCCCCCACCACCGGCCCATTTAAAACGAGATGAAAATTAAATGAATAAACTTTTATTGCAGGCGCCCCACCACTTCCGCACGCCCCCTCCACTGTATAAAGTAATTATATAGAACTGATGAAATTAATTAAAAGCGGCTAAGGTTCTCTTTAATGAATGGGCTTTTTTTCTTATTCACTCTTTTTTTTTCTTTTCTTTTTTCCTCCTTAACCCTTTCCCCTAGGAGTAGTGATATGGCTATTTAATCTGTTTTGTTTAGGCTGTAAACAGGCTTATTGGGGTAATGCGTTTTACCTTTAAACACTTAAATCGGTATTTTTTATCCTAAGATCGTTTATTTAAGCAGATATCTTCACGAAAAAAAAAAATTTAAATAATCAATTATTTCTTAGAATCCAATTATAAGCTATCCTTAACTTGCACTTTTCAATATATGCTACTAATAAATGAAAATTAAATAAAAATATAGAACGATATTTTAAAAATATATTTGTAGTATTCATCCGATTTGTTTTTAGTTTCATTTATTCATTAATATACATTAACTTTTTATAAATTTTATTGCTTATTTATTTATTTTACTGTGCATGACTTTCACATAAATATTTTATAAATTATTAGTATAATGCAATTCAATTTGTAAGAGCTACTTTATTATTATTTTTATAGCTTAATCCTTTTTATATGCATTAGAATTCTTTATTAAATTTAGTGTTATTATTGTTATATTTCTGTATTTATTATATATGTTATATTTGAATTTTTACAAGTAAAGTTTATTATAAGCATGCGAATGACTGATTTTTAAATCTAATTATTATTAATATCATGGACGTATTAATTTATTATTCAATGTCACCAACATTATGATTCCTGATAAAATAGTTATGTGTTTCCATATAAAGACATTCTCTAAAACAGTTCAGTACGTGATAAAGTAAATAAATAGTTTATAAAGTAAACATTCACGACCTGATAAAAATGGACAATCTGTGACAATCAGAGTGAGGAAAAGTGTTAAGGAAAAATATAATGTTAACTTAATCAAACTTTTAACAAAAGTAATGTCAAGGAAGCATACTTGAGAACTTCGGATCATTCTGTTCTTTGTAACTGGTTTTTAAAAAAAAAATGTATATATATGTATATAAAAGGTGTAGATTAGAAGAGTTCTAGGCTATCTTTAGTGTTTGAGCAGCTTACTATAACTAATCTGACCCGTAATATTGCTCCCTAGTATATTTATATTTATATATTAACTTTCTCAGTTTCTCAAGTTAAATAACTTCTTGGAACACCTTCAGTCTTGTTTCCCTCCCCTCCCTCGGCTATTCCACTCAGTCTGCTCTCATTAAAATCTCTCAAGACCTTCACACGACCATAGCCAAGCAGAAACTCACCATCCTTATTTTTCCAAAGCCTTTGATTCCGACGACCACAACATCCTCCTTTCTAAACTCCACAGTCTCACTTTGTCATTCAGTGCTCTTCATTGGTTTTAATCCTTCCTTATCAGACATTCCCAGTACGTTGTTATTCCTAATAATCCTTCCTCTATCTTCCTACCTTTTTCTAAAGGCGTACCTCGTTCATCTCAATCCCCTACTCTTTTCACCATCTTTATTAATAACCTTCCATTTGGCATCCAGCATTCTCAGTATCATCTATACGCAGACGACTTACAAATCTACCTTTCCTTCTATCCGCACCACGCCTCAAATACCATTCTAAAACTACAAGAAGACATCAATAGTATAAGGACTTCGGCAACAGACAATAAACTTATGTTAAATGCTGAAAAGACCAAAGCTATCATAATTGGATCTCCCTGTCTCCTTAAATCTACTCAGGACCCCTAACCTAATCCTAAATAATACTCCTATCTTATTCCATACGTTTGTCAAAAATCTTGAGGTCACTTTTAATCAAACATTATCCTGGATATCACATACTGTCCAAATTTCTCGTCGAACCATAGCTACCCTAAAGCAGCTCAATAGAATTTGTTATCTTCTTCGACTTAAAACCCGTCAACTTTTAGTTCCATCCTTTGTTTTCCCCCACTGTGATTATGGCTACCTAGTAAATGATGGACTCTAGTCTCTCGAGTAATCTCGAATCTAAACTTAAACATCTAATTTCGGAATCAGCAGAGATACGCACATAACCCAGTATTACGCCGAGCTGAAGTGGCTCTATCCATCCTTCCAATGCCAGTATTTTTTACCTCATTCCAAGTAATTAGCATTACCCCTCCTATATCCTAGAAAACCTGATGTTCAATTTCTCAGTCCGATCCCGTACTACCAGGATCCGTTTATCTGATATCTAACCTTCACCTCACTGAACTGCTGTGGTTGATAAATCATCCATCCGAGCTGTTTATCACTGGAATCCCAATCCCTCTAACATCCGTCATGTACCAACCCTTCTCTTGTTTAAAACCCTTATATTTAACTAACTTTTACTTCATCAATCTAATCCAATATTATAATGATTGGAGAAGTTTGTCGGGGAGGGGGGTGCGGTCAGCAAAGAACAACATAAATAAACAAAACCATATTTATTTATTTTATGCCGACGTTTCGACCTGAGTTTCAGGTCTTCATCAGGGGTTATGGCGTAGAAGGTAAGCCTGCAACTCCTCAATATTATAATGGTTCAGATAATTTGTACCTACTTTTTTGTTTTCTTTTTTTATGTATTTAGTCAGTTAGTTTTTAATTATTTTTTTACCACTGTATCTAAAATTATTTATATACAATTTTAATACAAGTTATAATTAAGTGCGGCCACATTGCTTTGGGCCAATATATGTTATTGTGAAATTAAAATTACATTTGTTATTGTTTTAAAGAGACCTAGTAATTATTAGAATAATTAACTATTTTTATTTCATTTCATTGTTGTTTATATATATTAAACATATAATACGGTTTTGAGGGTTATGGAACGGATATAAAATTGCATCTCTCCAACCCTCCTCTGATTACCTTCAGTACCTGCAATGTCCATTATTTTAATGGAAAACATGACATAAATAAACTAAAAATTTTAGAGTAGTTAAAATTTGCATCGATTATTGATTCAAGTTATTTAATAAGAAAATTATTATGTTGAAATGGAAGTTATTCTAAAGAGATTTTAAATAACACTACTTTTTAAAATATAGGGACTTCTAGCGCCTCTCTAGTTCAATTCAATATTCTCAACACCCGTACGTCATGCGGTGCTAGCATCACCACTATTGTAGGCGACAAACAATCTAAATTCACTAAGCGAAAGAAATTATGTTTTTATTTATAAATATTGCAATAGTTCCTATGTTCAAACAACATTATATTAAATTTATGTGTATGAAAAAAACAGCGCAAAAATGATATAAATTATTTAATTAATTCTTATTTGAATATACGAGTATATTATTAATAAGTGATGAGTCATTTTGGATTACTAAGTTGTAGAAGCTTTAAAGAAAGCAATACTTAAGTATTTTTCAAACGCCAGTAGTCTATAGTAGTATTATAATAATTAGAATATAATTAAAAATAATCTTTGGTATTACATTTTGATAAGTGGATATTTCTGTTGTAATGGAGGTTGGGTGGTTCGGAGCACTTCGGCAGGTATAAATCATAACCTAGGATTTCCTTTTAGAAAACTAACTGGCGTATCGTGTGGCTTGTGAAAAAACAAATAAATGAGGTATTAGCGTTAATTATAGTGTGTTTTCTAACGAATTATTATAACGTTTAACGTATAATTCTGACGTCTCACGTTGTGGTTTTGTGAAATCATTGTAACTGGTTCTAGTATTAATTGAGAGATGTTAAAAAAAAAATTGTCCTCTATCTTTTTTTTCGAAGAGTTCCTATTTACCTCTTGATAATTCACTAGCTTCTTAATGTGCCGACGAGCGTCCACCGCCAGATGTTTCTTTGACATAATGTTTAAATAAGCATCATAGTTTGTACTTTTGAATTATTCACTTTTCGCTGCTGGTCGCAGAACAGCTTGGTCACCAAGTCGGTGTTGAAGTTTGAAGATTGTGATGAGTAGTCTGATCATCTCTTTCTATTTATACAGAGGAGTTGGATCAATTCTGAAATTTTTGTAGAGGTGAGAGCTGAGCCAGTTATATCTTGTTCTAAGCCAGAAAATCGTACTGCAGTAGTATAGGTCTCTGCGTTTGAAGTCTGGTTGCTGATTATTCCACCTCAGCTGAACTGTTGTTTTATTTATAGTTTCAGCTTCCTCCAATCAAGGCATGGTGATAAATTGGGATAATGTGGACCCTTCCTTCTCAAGTTAGTTTACCAGTTCACTTCCTATTATTCCACAGTGCCCAGAGATCCACTGCAGCGAAATTTTTTGTTGAAAAGGAAAAGTACGAACTCAGTGGCAAGCAACATCATCCCCAGCTTGGCAAGTAGCATCATCTTATTCAATATACCTCCTACCCCTCGAGAGCTTTTAGTTTTTAAGGTGCCCATTGTCGAGCTCAGATGGTGTGAAGGGTGTATCGAGATCGCTCTGAGTCAATTAGAATGTCTTAAATGGTGGTAAACTGTTCTTGTAAAAGTACAGTTTTCCTATTTTAGTAGTCTATCTGAATCTTCCTCTTGCTGACATGTTTTATAAGTACCTCATCAGCTTCTTTTCCTGTAAGACCCGATAAGTTTCCCCTCGCTTTCAATTATCAGAGGATCATACTTTTTATAGTCATGCACCTTGATACGGCAAGTTTACATAGCTTTTTGCCATTTTTACTAAATTCAATTATTCACTTTATTCTTTTCATGCGTTCCTTTTAGATCGATTTATTTATCTCTTTAACTTGCCTGAGAACTCTTTCAGTTTGATGCTCTCCAGTGTTCTTTTCTGCTTCGGTTCTTAAATTAGCAAGCCTCTCTACAGCCTGAATTTCTTCTGTCCATAAATATTTTTGTTGGTACCGCGGGGCCAGTAGGGTTCCTCTGAATCGCAGTTCTAACTCCTCGACTGATCAGGTTATCACCGGTAGCATAAAGGCGTCCCATCAGATTGGAGTCAGATGCTCCACTCGCCTGGCGAGATACCACCAGAGGGACACTTCGTTCACGGCCTCTATCTCCGTTCTATCCCTATTTGGGAAGTATTACTCGGCAATCGTTTTTCCAAACAATCATGAAACTTGACTATTTTGTACCTTTCGGCCAGTTGCCTCCGAATTAAAGGGCATTTTTAAAGTCTCTTTTCCCTCGTAGTTCATCGGCTTAGTCTGGTAATGACAGGAACCCAGCCAGATTATACTGCTTTCAGCTCCAAGACAGCGCTGCTGACGCTGCTGCCCTCTACCAGGAATGTTTTTTGACCTTCCAGTCTAAATTTGCCGTTATTAGCAGGAGCAGGGCCAACTTAAGGAGGATACGGTTCTTCGCTGCGGTCTTATAGCCGATGTTTATAGCGTCCTCAAGAACTCAAAACTGGTCGAGACCCTGTGTCAATCTTTCCAAAGGTACAACTTCTTTTCAACTTCTCGGCCCATAAATTAGTTATTTAAGTTCATTTTTCAGTCTATCTAAATACTGTTTTATGGGATGCATTAGTGGATTCAAAAGAGGATACAGGCAGCTCTTCACTTTAAACCAAAATGTATAAGCTACGGTCATCTGTTTCTGACGGGGTCCATATCAGCTGATTCGAATGAATATATATATCTCCTCAGTCAGCTGACATCGAAGTCATAGTCAGTCAGTGCCAGTCATTGGAAGAGTGAGGTTGTTCCTGCTATTCTGCTGTCTTCTGACGTCACTAACGGTTTTCTGAAAACTGCTGAGTCATTGCCACGTGGGTCCTTTTTGGCTTCCCCTCACTATGTGAGGGCGCGTGAGTAACAGTTGCTTTAAA
>NW_027109347.1:0-1099 GCF_000696795.3 Halyomorpha halys
CCCCAGAAATTTTGCCTTACATTTCTTTTGAAAAATAAAAAAAATAGAATTTATTGTAACATAATTCAATCAATCTACACCAAACTTGGAAGTGGTTTAAGGCTCTATAAACTGCTACATAGGAAACAAAAGGATCTAATAAAAGAAATTAGAACCGGAGATACAATATAAAACGTTTTAAAAGTCTTTCTTCATTGAAATCAATATTTCGCTCATTAAATCTAAATTTGTTTCTACATTTCTAAATGTAGGTTAAAAGAGGAAACATTCAGCTTTTCAATGGTGGTACGAATTAAATAAAATGCAGAGGAGTTCTGAACAATGGTCACCAGAATAAAAAAAAAATTCTCTTTTTTGAAAAATAAATGGTATTTGAGGGTTTCAGACGGAGCTAAAAACGAATATGATATGCTTTTTTCTAAAAAATAAATTGTTGACCTACTTTTCTCAAATTATTATGTTTTTAAAATTTTTAGTGAGTAAAAAATCATTTAATTGAATCAATATTTTTTTTCCCTATTCTTCAAAAAGAGACAAATCTGTCGAGGTGGTTATTTTCTTAACTATTCTGCTTCTCAAGAAAGCCTCGACAATGCGTGTTCAGTTATATATAGGTTAGGTAGTTGACAAGGAAGATGGGATGAGACTAACGCATGATACCCGTTATATCTCGGAGGATGTTAACCTCGTCCTACCGAGTACTATTCCCATAAACACAAGGGAGGAATGCAGACTTGAAGGGTAGCTAGCCTCTAGAGTCTTGCAGGAAGGTCCCTTCGTCCTGCCGGGTACTATTCCCATAAACACAAGGGAGGAGTGCAGAGTTGAAGGGTAGCTAGCCTCTAGAGTCATGCAGAAAGGTGCCTTCGTCCTACCGGGTACTATTCCCATAAACACAAGGGAGGAATGCAGACTTGAAGGGTAGCTAGCCTCTAGAGTCATCCAGGAAGGTGTCTTCGTCCTGCCGGGTACTATTCCCATAAACACAAGGGAGGAATGCAGACTTGAAGGGTAGCTAGCCTCTAGAGTCATGCAGGAAGGTGCCTTCGTCCTACCGGGTACTATTCCCATAAACACAAGGGAGGAATGCAGACTTGAA
>NW_027109347.1:1149-1485 GCF_000696795.3 Halyomorpha halys
AGAGTCATGCAGGAAGGTGCCTTCGTCCTACCGGGTACTATTCCCATAAACACAAGGGAGGAATGCAGACTTGAAAGGTAGCTAGCCTCTAGAGTCATGCAGGAAGGTGTCTTCGTCCTGCCGGATACTATTCCCATAAACACAAGGGAGGAATGCAGACTTGAATGATAGCTAGCCTCTAGAGTCATGCAGGAAGGTGTCTTCGTCCTGCCGGGTACTATTCCAAAAGAGGCGAAGGAGGTATATAAGCTCGGTGGGTAGCTAGCCGCTAAAGCTTACAAAGAGATAACTGGTAGAGGAGAGAAATCATGTCAAGGTTGAACAAAAAATAACGAC
>NW_027109347.1:3325-3642 GCF_000696795.3 Halyomorpha halys
ACAACTCTTGTGGATTCAGGCGATTGGAGGAGTTAATTCAGTAGATTACTTACAAACCCAGCCAGGTCCATTTATTCACCAAATGAGCTAAGACATTGTTTCCATCAGGTAGTTTCATTCTCTATGCAGCATTACAGATTTTTCGTTAAAACTGGCTGGAAACGTATTAAGTGGGTTCTACTGTACGGCTCCTAAATAAAAAACGCCCAATTCCACAAGATTGTTTCGAACATGGACATGCCCAGTGGTGCCAATCATAGCAGAGTATTAGTGCCACATAACCGAAAAAACTATCTTAATAAAAACCTTTGTTTAAG
>NW_027109347.1:3716-4077 GCF_000696795.3 Halyomorpha halys
TAGAGGAACCAATCAAAGGACAGAAATCAAAAGAAGGAGGAGTCAGAAGGAGAGGGGAGAAAATTAACAAAAGGGCAGGAAAAAGAGTTTTTGGAAACAGTCAAGGGGAGACAGTCAGTGGAAACAGTGAGTGGAGACAGTCAGTGGGAACAGTCAAGACCTGAAGACAGGCAGGGAAAACAGTCGGTGGACACAGTCGGTGGACACAGTCAGTGGACACAGTCAAGGAGAAACAGTCAGAGTCAAGGGACAGTCAAGGAAAGACAGTCGGACCCGGAGTTGAAGGAAGACAAGTTGAGGGAAGCTGAGAGAAGAGAACAGTCTGACAGAGGAAGACAGTCTGGAAGATCATCGGCAGCCG
>NW_027109348.1:0-12131 GCF_000696795.3 Halyomorpha halys
TTTTTTTTTAAGAAACCGATATTCCGATATTATCGGGAGACAATATCGATATTCCGATATTATCGGTTCCTTAATATCGATATCAAAATATCGGATATCGGAGACCAAATATCGATATTCCGATATTATCGATATCGATATCCCATCCCTACCACTGCCCAACCTCACACTTTACTCAGAGGTGATAACTATAACAGTAATAAGTAGCTGTAAAACATTTCAATTATTTTTGATTAGATTTCATTCCAAGAGTATCAACCAAAAGATATCCATTATAAGTATTGTAAATATTTGATCAACAATATATCGTATTATTTAATAGATTTGACACATTATACAATATTTAAACAGTATAACTGAACTAACTCTTTGTCACTATATTATTCTTTGTTTTAAAAAAAAAAAGTATCACTGTATCAAGAATTTTTGTTTTTAGAATCAAAAACTTTCTTTCTTCTCGTGTAGGATCCATTTATTTTTCAAAATGATGCCTTTTCCTCTGATAAAAACCACCCTGCTGGAAGTCACTACTCCAGCACTTAACCTTCCTGGAAGCACGAAGCGGTATTTCCTGCCTCCGACCTGTTTATTCTCTATATTTAGTTCAACAACTATTTTCTGAATTTAAGAATTTCTCCAGAAACGTTTAACATACATTTTTTCAAGGATTAATACTTAAATTATTCCGTTTAACTAAAAATTATTTTATAACATTTATAGTTAATGTCTACTAATTCTCAGGGCCTATAATTAGATAAAACATTATCTATTATAAATGCAAATGATATTTGCTAAACCAATGGGAAATGACTGTTATGAATTTTGTAGAACCTTTATTTGAAAATATATTATATAATCATTATTGAAAATTAAAAATCAACTTATAAAATTTACCAAAACACAAGATTAAAATTTAATAAAAAGATTGTCCAAATTGATTTTAAGGAACATAGAAAACATGTAAATAGTTACATAGGATTCGGAAATTATTAATTTAAAGATAATTTAAATACTCACACGCAAAAACGTTACATATCAAAATTTACTAGTTTTCATGTAAATAATAGTACTTACTATTTATTTTATTTAATATTATTTTATTTTATCTAATAAGAACATAAGTTGTTCAGAAACTTTTTATAGTTTCCTTTTACATTCCATAAAAAAATTGATTAAATTGCTAATTTGTAAAAGCAATGATTCCTTTTTTTACTAAAACTTTCATAAATATAACTCTGCTGGATTGGTGTACATCGTATATGTTTACTTTTACCAACAGGAATACGGAATATATATATATCAAATTTGGTAACCGAAATATACCTTATGAGGTCCCCTGTTTCTTAAAACCATAATCTAAACAAAAACTGTATGTACATGAACAGTCTATCCCAAAAACAAAAAATCGTACAAAACCGGTTCGTAACAGCAGCTTTTTTGATAAAATCGATCGGAAGTTCCTTGCTCCAGGTCGATATAAAATTAAATGTTTTATACCATTAACTATGTCTTATCCTGATTGAAATAGTCTGACAGGACATAAGTACACAATTTTTACAAAAAGTACCTCTAATTTTATTTATTTAAATAAATAACCTGTCTCACTGTTAAGAATAATAAACAATGGATAGATAAAATGAAGTATTTGACCAATAACTAAGGGAGAAAAAAAAAGGGAACATCGAAATTAAAATAGAACAGCCGAGACTTCTAGATCTTTCCCAATTCCATTACGGCTTCATTATCGTTTGTTAAACTGCGGTATACTTGGTAGAAAAAAATATAAATATTCTGTTGTTTGGAAGAAGATAGTCCGAGTGGCGGTCAATAAAGGTATTAAAATAGTAAAAGAAAACTATTTATGGTAACGATAAATATTCTTCTTTTACTAATTTGATACCTTAGGGTTAGCAATAAATAGTTTTCTTACACTATTTTAATACCTTTGATTAAAATAAATAGTCTTCGTTTACTATTTTGATACCTTTATAGACTGCCACCCGGACTATTTTCCAACAGTCTACTTCATACAGTCAACTATCGTCTTCCAATAAAAATTGATATTCGTACTTACTTTAAATTAAGTAACATACAAAGTTTTCAATTGATTTTAAATTGCTCCTAAACAAAATAAATAAATTTTAAAATTTGTTGTCCCAACCTTGAGTGATATTGTTAATATAAAGTATTCATTATTATAATAATTATTGTGTTTTATTATACTAGTACAGTAATCAATCACATTGATTATTTGGTTATTACAATCCATATTGAAACATGATTTACTTATCACAAAAGTACTATATAAAATACGAATTTCATTATTATTGCGAATCTGGAATGAATCATTTGCTTTTTCGTAGCTGTTACTTCAACAACTTCAAACCAATTATTACGCACTCTTAAGAAAATCAAGAATTAAAAGCCACTTTCAATGAGACACCGGCTGATTTCAATTAAAAAGTAAATAACTGAATTAAATCATGTCACAAACACACGGTTTGTTTTTCATTTAAATAAAAATTCTATCGACTTGAATATATTTGTTCAAATTAAGGAATACAGACCATAGGAGGTTCATAGAGGTATTGACTCAGAAATATTCAAGAATAAATAAAACTGATTCCGATTACACAACTATTCCGATATTTTCGGATTAGAGTAAGAATGATCCAATATACATTTTATCAATTCCATCGACGTGCAAATATATTTTCCTTCACAAGCCCATATTTCGAAAATGGCTCGTCTGATTTTGACAAAAATTAGAAACGTTTGGGATTAGTTATAATGTTATATAACATCAATTTTACCAAATTCCATGCTTCACCATATATTTTTATTTAATACCAGATCGGTCTGGTGGCACTTAAATGGTTAATATTACAGTATTTTTTTTTTTTTTTTTTTTTTTTTTTTTTTTTTAACAATTGATTATGGAGGGGGAGGGTATAGTCTCGAGCAAAAGACACTCCTAACTATTTACAACGTTATAAATAAATAAAAAAATAATAATTTTTAAGAAGAGATAATAAAAATAATGACATTTATAAATTTAATAAAATAAATGACTTCTAATAGGGTAAAGTTAATTCGAAAAAAGGACGAAAATAAAATAAAAAAAGGAGTAATGTCAATAATGGAATAGATAAATATAGAATTTATAAAAGGATGTCTTGGTCGGTAACTGGGAGTGGAATTTTGTGAACTAATTTTAGATGTAGTCCTCTATTTATTCCATTAGTAGTTCCCGATGCAATTGACTATTCCACCCCTTAACATACCTATATTTACAAAAGGGTTCGTCCAATTTAGCCCAATGTTGTAGGATCGTTAAGGACTAGTGTAAGCACGTTCTAATGTAAAGTTTATGCACTGTTTCTTCGTTAACTAATGCCAAAAATTACATTTCTGTGTTTCACAATCAACTCGGATTTGAAAGAAAAATCCATACAATAAAACTGTGATAGCGAAACTTTCCGAGATTAAAGACTAGATTAACAGATATCAAACGAGTTTGTTTAAGCCTTAACTAATAATTACTTTATGATATATAATTCATATTTTTAAGAAAATTTAAAATTATAGAAAGAAGACATGATTATTTTTCTTCTTCAGTATAAAAATAATGAATCAGGTGCTCTAATGATGTTCCAGATCACATTGTCCAAAATTATCTGAAAAAAAGATTTCAGAACGATAGAGTATTGTGATCCTATATTGATCATCAAAATTGTTTTCAGAATAATTATTTAAGGTTAAGCTTCCTTAACTAAAAGTAGCTTAGGTAATTATGCTTTCATTAGTAGATAAAAATATGTTTTTAAGAAATTATCACAACCAGGGCTGGTGTCATATTCATATCGGTTTATTGGTAATTTCACAATTACAGTGAAGTAAATACAGGTAATTTTAAATAAATAGTCAAGTAAAAATTCAAGTTCATGTCAGGTGATGAATATAAGAAAAAATTTTCACTATTCAGCAAGTAATCAACAACAAACAACCTGAAATATTATGTAAGAAATAAATTATTTCATTGAAGGTAGAATCAAGATGCTAGCGACAAATATAATATACAGTAATAAAATAATATGCAACCGAAAGTACAATCCAACGTCTCCTACAAAATATTATATAGTTATTACATCATGGTAATATAATAAATTATTAGGTCGCTAAAGAAAATCTTTGTACATTATTCAGAATAAAAATCTAAACATTGAAATTACTCTGTGCAATAAAGACTATAAGTGACAATCACTTATCTTTATGATTTCTGCATTTTTTGAAATATTTTAAAATGAAGAAAATTACTTTTTCTTGTGGGTTACCTAAAATCAGATGATGCAAATATAAGATTCTTACACTAATCCCAATCTTCCTTTAATTCTTGGACCAAATCGAACCAGCCATTTTAGAAATATAGATGTGTTAGGAAAACAAGTTTGTAGACACATAAACGATATCAGTATACGCAATGCGATGCAATAGAGATCATCTAGGAACTAACTCATACAAAATCTGAGAACCTCATCAAAATCTGATCAACTGTAGTAGATGTAACTCTGGACAGAAACTTATTCAAGATATTACTTGATGCCTTTAATGCAAAATATAAAATTTTCTATTAGAGGAGAAATTTTGTTTTCTCTAACTCCTCCATGTTTACAAAGTACCTCTGTTAAGTTGGCCTCCTATCCTTTAACTTCTTTCAGAGTTCTGGTAGCCCCTTAAGAGTTCTAGAGTCTTTAATTATTTACAGAGAATAGTTCTGTTGTTAAAGACATGAAGAATGCCATTCAAAGATAGGCGAAGCTAACTTCACGTTTAGTGCAACTTTCATCGCGTATAACTCTTTGGCTATTCACTTTAGAACTGTGGTTATTAAGAATGATTGTTAGAACTTATATGGGCTAACAGAGCTTCCATAAAATGACAAAAAGTTTTTCCAATAATATTTGATTGAAAATATTTAACTAAGAAGTGATAAAAATTCAAAGTTCTTCGAGTTCTGATAGCAACTCGCCCTTAAGTCTAAAGGAGGGGTTCTAGAGTTCTCAATAATTTTAAGAAACATTTCTGTTGTTCAAGACACGAATATTACCATTTGAAAATACGCGTAGCTTTTGTGCAACTTTAGCACCCTATAATTCTCTTCCTATCAACATTAGAGATTAATTTCATAAGGATAATTTTTAGAACTCTCAGAGGGTGGGGGACTAAACAGAAATTTTGCCTATTTATTTCTACTTTTTTTTTTTACTTTAGTGAACCTAAAAAAGTGCGAAATATGTGATTTTTCAAAACTATTTTTAAAACGATTACATTATTTGACTCAGTTAGCTGAAGTAAAAATTTTAAATTTTTGAAAATGATTAATGACCCATACTTTAAAAAAGATTTTTTAAGGATTAAATTTTTGAAGTTACAATTTACTTGGATCAATATTAAGCTACAATCGGTTATGGTATAGAGGTAACGCGATACAGCAGGCTCCAGTAAAGACCTCAGTGCATTAGAGTTGATGTATAATAGACGAATACATTGAGCCGATTCATGAAAGGGCCAATCCATTCTCCAGGCAAAGGGCCCCAGGAGGCAGTAATAGAGAACCAACAATACGCAACTACACCGTCCCTAAAAATAACTCTATAGACCTAAAGTATAAATTAAAAATCGTCTCAAGAATGATAAGCTTAATTAAAGATAAAAATCATTATCAAAAATTAAGAATTATTATTAAAAAGTAATAACATCAAACAAATTCATAAAAAAGTATTTATACTGCCAGTTCTTTATTAAACCATTTATTTTTTTTTAACTACACCGTCCCTAAGAATAACTCTATAGACCTAAAGTATAAATTAAAAATCGTCTCAAGAATGATAAGCTTAATTAAAGATAAAAATCATTATCAAAAATTAAGAATTATTATTAAAAAGTAATAACATCAAACAAATTCATAAAAAAGTATTTATATTGCCAGTTCTTTATTAAAGCATTTATTTTTTCAAAAATATCGGACATATTTTAATTAATGTACTTTAATAATTGAAAAACATGAAACAATGGATAAATTCATTTTTTACTAATTAATTATGAAAAATCCACAACCGCCATTCTATTATTAGATAATAAGTTTAAAATCATTAATTATTATAAACTTTCTGTTTTTTTTTTTTGTTTTTTTTTATGCAAGGACTAAATGCTCTCTTTTAGAGAAATATTTAGAAAAACATAAATTGCTGCATCATTTAATTTCGTGTTAACATAAGTGCAAAGCATATCTGCCCCAGGATAGTAAAATTAAAGTTTTTGGATATTTTTTTCTGTTTTTATTTTAATTGAAGTAAAAAATGTACTTTTGATGAATTTTAAAATCCACAACCGCCATTGCATTATTAGATAATAAGTTTAAAATCATTAATTATTACAAACTTTCTGTTATTTTTTTTTGTTTTTTTTTATGCAAGGACTAAATGCTGTCTTTTAGAGAAAATTTAGAAAAACATAAATTGCTTCATCATTTAATTTTGTGTTAACATAAGTGCAAAGCATATCTGGCCCAGGATAGTAAAATTAAAGTTTTTGGATATTTTTTTTCTGTTTTTATTTTAATTGAAGTAAAAAATGTACTTTTGATGAATTTTAAAATTTTTGCTCATCCTTAATTCTTAGGACTCCCTTAGAGAAAGGTTTCCATCATAAAAACAAATTTTGCACCAAAATAATTTTTAACATCAGTACAACCTGCTATCATTTTGAGAAAAACTCTTTCTTTATATAGAAGGTTTTACAAATTTCTGCCAAATTGTTTTAAGCCAATATTGAAAGTAAATCCTTACATTATGTTATCAAGGACAGATTTTGAAAATGAATTAGTTTTATAATCAATCTTCACAATATGTAGTAGTTACTGGTGGTAGGTAGGTGGTACTTAGTGGTAGGTACTGGTTCTATACGCCTTATATATCAACCTACTACAAAAAAAAATAACACGAACTTACAAGAAGCACTCAGGATGCAGAGACATTTTTGTCCTGGGCATTTAAAAAAAAACATTCAACAATCATTAAATTATATTTGAAATGTTCTACACAAATGTTAAACCCTCGACATTAATTGAAACAAGAAATAAAAAAAATAAATTTCAAAATAAACTATAAAAAACTATAAAGGCATTAAGTTTGGTATTTTTGTTGGGTATAGTTTTTCGGGTCTGAATCAATTTTTTAGGTCTAATGATAAATTTTTTTTTTGCCATTTTCATCGGTCCAAATGATTACAAAATTTTATTTTATTCGACGTACACGTCTTAAGTTGCATTTAACCTAATAAAATTTAAAATTTCTAGACAATTTTTATTGGATTTCCTGACTTACAAAGAGACATAGGAGGGCTCAAAAGACGGGTTTTTGGGGAACCCAGCAAGGGTTCATTAAAAAAAAACTAGAAGTTTAAAGAACAAATACATGCTAATAAAAACAACATTTCAATCGGTGATCAATAATATCTTTTATTTATTGACACTCTGACATCGTGGTCTAATTTATAAATAAGTATGTTTGTTGCTCATAGTTTAAGAGAAATGAAGGTGGTGTCTATTATTATGAACACTCTAGTAAATATTATTAAGTTACACCTAGTGTCGTCAATAAGTAATATTGTGAAACAACATTATGCTACCTATAATTTATGTGCGAAAATAGTGGTGCGAGACACCAGGGTTCAAATCTGGCTGTGGCAGATTTATTCTGTTACTTTAGCCGTGAGTCAACCCTGCAAGGGTTGTAGCGGAACAAATTTTCATTTTTCTCCTTCTTCATTATTACCAAATATTTTGGGAACGAGACTCAGCTTATTCTTTTGCCTCAGGCTCAGCTATGGGAGTATTCAGTGAAATTTTTCTTTTACTGGAAAATTATTGGAAAACTGATCTCTCCAATTACGCTAATAGGGTATGTGTTTTGAGTATTACAACGTTTTTGAGTAATGGTCTACAACAAAATACGAGGTAGTTTTAAAATATTTGAATTTTTAAATTTATGGTTGTCCAAATCATTGGAAGGAGTAATCCATCTCTTAAATCCACACGATCACGAACAGTGGTATGCTTTAACAACATGAGGAACTATAATCGTTCTATGAATTTGTACTTCTTGGTATAATCAGCACTTAATGAATAATTGTTCTAAATATAAATTTAAAATAATTAATACAAAAATATAAGTATCAAATACTAAGTGATGTTACGCAATGACTGGAATAATGAAAATAATCAATGTTACAATAAATCTAGTCTCGTTACACAATCATAACGCAAGAGGCGCAATAAAGCTAGATTCAGAGCGGCTTAAGGGCATTAATCTAAAATTTAAGACACCGATTTACTAGAATTATTGTGATAAAGTCATAATACTCTACTTCGAGTTAGGAACCAATTAAATAGGTATTAAAGATAACTAAACTCAAATAAGCACTAAGGAACTCACCAAAATATCTGTGAAATTGTGTTGTATAAGCTTATATGTTACATTTTTAAATTTTCTTCATTTCATAAACACAACTTCTCAGATTATGAGAAACTTTCAGAAACATAAACCTAATAGATAAGTTTCTTTATATTAATATTAGACACGGATAGAGCTATTGGTTTATCCAAAACAAAAACAAATTGGTGCGGGGGGCGCAATGAAAAGTACGCGACAACTTCAATTGAAACACAACCCTACATTGCGTACAAAGCAATCTTCCCTGGTTTCAGAACAGATATTTCGATATTCGATATTCACTATGGCAATACTTTTCCAAACGAACCTTTCAGTTAAAAGATTGTTGTGACTCCAATTTCGACAGTTCGGAAAAGTAATTCTAACAATATTTCCTGTTACAAAATTTTTACAATTTTCTTTTGTAAAACTGTGACATAAATATATAAAATAATTTGCCAGTTTACTAAAATTTACATTCTACTCTTAATCATTTATTCAATGTTAAACTGCTATAGAATCGAAATTGGAAATACTAGGAATTATTTTATGGGGCTCATAATCCTGTCAACTAGAAGGCTCATTTATATAGGGAAAGTAAAATTAAATTTACAAAAAGCCATTTAA
Organism: Halyomorpha halys; assembly: GCF_000696795.3. Taxonomy (NCBI): domain Eukaryota; kingdom Metazoa; phylum Arthropoda; class Insecta; order Hemiptera; family Pentatomidae; genus Halyomorpha; species Halyomorpha halys. The sequence continues at coordinate 9,120 of NW_027109348.1, forward strand.
TGAGTTAATGAGTTGACATTTAGTGACATTAAATCCTATACCGGACCGGTGAAAAAAAAAAGCTTTATCCTCAGTTTAACAGTCAAACTCCTGTTAATGACGAAAAATGCTTTTACTTATGCGTTATTCCTCATTTTCCATTACTTTCAAGAAGTTTACATGATAAATAATATTTTTTCTAAAATTGTTGGCTTTCCCACGGTATATTATACACTTATTTCCAGAAACGTATTTTTAACTAAAAAAAAAAAAATACTTTTACTCTTATCTGCTTCAGCTTATCAAATCCTTTCATATAGTACAAGAGCCCAAGAGGAGAAAAAAGGTAGTTATTTCACCCCAATTTTTGACAATTTAATTGAAAACTAGGTAAATTACTAGTCAAAATTGATGAGTCTGCCAAGTATGGCTTTAAAAAATGGCGCCTGTTTCAAAACGTAAAAAATGTTTTATTCGTAGCTCTATATCTTTACAACTATCAACAACAATAGAAAACCTAAGAGAACATCATTTAAAATTGCTAAAATGTAAGCCCTAATAGAGCTATTTACGTTCAATAGTTCACGAGATATAGCTTTTTAAAAAGCAACATTTATAAAAATATTATACAGAACGTACTGAAATATCAGTAGTTAGTTAATTTATTTTGAGAAATCTATATCTAAGGGACTATGTGACATACAGATGTCAATGTATTAGCACTCAAATTAAAGCTGGTTGAATAAGCTATAAAGTAGTTTTGATGTTTATTTTTCGTAGAAGTAGTGGTTTTCATGAAATTTGTTAATATAAATTGATTTATAGTTGTTCAGACAAATTTTCATTAGCCAAAATTATATTCATACGTGAATATCATAAAAACTACTACTACGAAGATAAGTGTCATAAACTACATTATAGTAAGTTATATTTTCTTAATTTTGAGTGTTGGCAGCCATATGTGCGTCTTGTGGGTCTAGAAATATATTTTTTCATATATCTATAATATATCCAACATTTTATACGAACAATTATTAATCAATTTATTTAAGCAAATTTCATGAAAACTACTATTTTTAGGAAAGTAAGGTTCATAAACTATTTTATAGTACATTAAACTATCTTTAATTTGATCCCTAATAGACATCTGTACGTCACATAGCTCCTAAGATATAGATATCACAAAAAAAATTAACAAACTACTGATACTTCAGTACATTTTTATGAAATTTTGCTTTTTTTACGGCTATATCTCGAGAAATATTGGACGTAAATAGCTCTATTAGGGCTAATATTTCAGCAAATTTACTCTTTATTCAATTATCAGCAATTATTCTAAATGTTCTTTTTGATTTTCTAGTGTTGTTGGAAGTTTTTAAGATATAGAGCTCCGAATAATAATTAATGTTTTTCTAAGGTTTTTAAAAAGCTGCCATTTTTTAATCCCCCTACCTATACTTGGCAGACTCATCAGTTTTGACTACTAATTGTACATTATTTTATTTATTTATTTCCACCTTATCTGCCTTACAAGCAATACAGGTGTGCAGAAGCAGTTTAATGTTCACTAATTATACATAGTTTTCATTAAAGTAATCAAAAATTGGGTGAGATAACTGCCCTTTTTTTCCTTCCCAGCTCTAATACTAATAGTTCATATCTATCCATTTTTCATTAGCAATACAAATTATAAATTGTTACTTCTTTCAAACAAAATTAAAGGTACTACTATATACTACTATATACTACTATAGGGGATGCCATTTTGAAAATTTACCATTTAAGCCATGTCAAACTATTTCAATGAGAATAAAACCTAGCTGATATTTAAGACCATTCAATTTTAAATTGTAAGAATGTATCGAGTTTAATAAAGATCGTATCCTCACCACATATGCCGATGACACATGTGTGCTCGCTATTAAGATTAACCCTTTAATTGCATCCCAAACTCTTCAATCCCATATCACAGCCCTCGAAGAATGGTGTCGTAATTGGAGGATTAAAATAAATTCCAACAAATCCCATCAAATTACTTTTACCCTACGTCGTAAACCTACTGACTGCCCTACAGTATACTTCAATAATGTTGCCCTTATCCCTGTTCAACAGAACTGCTACCTTGGACTACATCTGGACAAACGACTAACCTAGAATCGTCACACAAGACTGAAAAGACAGGAAACTGCACGTCGATTTCGTCTGTTACAGCACTTACTAAACAGACGGTCTAAACTTCCAATTCATTACAAAAGACTTTACATGACAATTATAAGGCCTATCTGGACATGCGTTGAGTTTTGGGGCTCCACTAAACCTTAGAATTCCTCTCGTATCCAATCCCTACAATCCAAAATTCTTCGTAAAATCCTGAATACTCCCTACTTTATCACAAATAAAATCATCCACAAAGACCTTAATATTCCATTTGATCTAACCTAACCAGATATCAATCCTTCCATTACAAACTCCCTAACCACTCATTAGTGACCCAATTAGTTTCTAATCTTGCTTCCTCTTTTATTCCAGACAATCCTCCGAGACGTCTGAAAAGAAGATGCAATGGCCTCAAGACCTTATATTGTAAAAATGTTTTTGGAGTGCTACTAATGATTAGTTTCTCTGCATGCTTGTCCATATCATTATGATTTCCTCAAATTTACTTGATGTATTTATGTACAGTTGTAAATATCAATAAATAAATTTTAAAAAAATAAAGATCGTAGAGCAAAAAAAAATTAAAAGTATGAAGAGAGCGCAATGAAAAAGTCTATTTGAACAAAAAAGAATTAAATATTGGCATTGTTGGTAACGAGCTCGCAGACAAAGCTGCCAGAGAGGCACTCACGCTCCCTGGCCGAGGCTCCGCCGTTCTTACCCCATCAGAACTCAGTACACCCCTTAAATCACAAATATTAGAAAAATGGCAGGCTAAGTGGGATAAAAGCTCTCCCAGTAAATTAAAAGAAATAAAACGATCAGAAAAACCATGGTCGACATCCTACCGCAACAGCCGCAGGGAGGAGGTTGCTC
>NW_027109348.1:12416-14684 GCF_000696795.3 Halyomorpha halys
ATTTTTCAATTTTTTTTTATTTTTATTTTTATTTTATTATTTTTTTTTTTTACTTTTATCATCCCATAGGCGTTGATGACCAGAGGGTTTTACGCCTTTAAGCAACAATCAACAACAACAGAATTAAATAGTACATATAGTATAAAACCATTTAACAAAATAAGTATGCTATCTTCACAAAATTTATAGAAAAACAGGTATGTAGTTTAAATTAAAAAGTATTTAATACTGTCATAACAGGGTTAATAGAAGAAGGAAGTCGTAATACGATTGATGATAATGTTCATCAGGCTAATTAAGGCTTTTAACTTGTTTTCTGGAAGGGAAACCTTCCTGCGGTAAGGTTTTAAAAACGGTTGAATTCATTCGTTATGATAAAAAATTTAAATCTTTTTTTGGGGGTAAGACAACGACGAAAAGAATATTTTGGTTGTTATGTCAAATAGATTAAACATTTATCGGTGTAAAATGAGACAAGAAACTCTTAAGCCGTTGCAGCGCTGAAAACAAGTTCCATTCTTGTCATTAACAGCTTTGAGCCGATGTCATTCCAGACAAAGTATAGCATACTTTCCTTACCAAAAAATAAAGTACAATTGTGTCGTTATTCCACCGGAGGGGAACCATTTCTTCCCTTGGCAAATTTTGTAAATAAAATCATATCAACTAGTAGATGCATTTTTGAGCCCGCCGAGACAATAAAGTCTATTCCACAAAAAATTGCAGTTGCGTCATTATTCTACTAGTGTGGCCATACGATGTAAAGCTAGTGGGGCCCGGTACAAGATCGACGTTCAATGTCTTTCGGCTTCAGCTTATAAGGGACCAAATTTCCTTAGATCATTCCCAACGATTTTTAGCGATGTGAATTGGTTTGTTTCTTTTTATTTGGAACGAATCTTCCTCCAGTAATATCTCTAATTTTGTTTAATCGTGCACTATCAGCCTTCTACTACGTCCTTTGTCTTCTAAGTCAAACTTGCCGTTTTTAAACTTAAAAAAAAAACACGACAACTGCTCTCACTTAAATCACCCTCCCTTATTACGTTACAAATAAACTCATCCACAAAGACCTTAACATTCCATTCGTTGCAGATTTGACCAGAAACAGATATGCGTCTTTTCATTCCAAACCTTAAGAGGTTTGGGGTAAGGGTAAGGGTAAGCCCATCCTAACCCATAGGTTCTTAATCTCTCATCCTTAACAATCCCTGATAATCCTCCGAGGCGTCTGAAAAGAATAGCTACGGGACTTTCTAATTTAAATTAATGCTTGGAGTACCACCAATGGGTGGTTCCTTTCCAAGATTTTGAAGTGTAAATGCATACAAATTTACTTATTGTATTTATTATTTTGTACAAATGTCAATAACATTAAATAAATTAAAAAAATCAGCCTCACTAAATGCTTCTAAAACCAATAGATGCAAATCAGCTGCAGAGCTCTACAAATTAAAAAACGTAAATCAAAACATCCCGCAAACGGTGCTTTTTCGGCGCAAAACATTTTGCAGGAAAACAATTATGTGATACAGAAACGGGTTCGGGGAAATGGTCATGTTGTTTACCAAATGACTAAATTTAAAATATTACGTTTTACAGCTGCCAATTTCAACAAAACCAGTGGGGCCATAATTTGTCAAACAACGGAAACTTATTTGTACTCTCAATAAAAATACTAATGAACTGACGAACTAATACCATATAAATGAAAGTTCATATTTTTAGCATTTAATTAATTTTACTTGTTCATGGGCATGGCAAGTTATCAGTAGTTTTGTTTTTTACTTAAAATTTTGCATTTCTCAATAGTGAAATGAAGTTATTAATTGGCTAATTTATCAGGAGTCACTAGGGAGTGAGTGCATCGCTCTCTATCTTCACTTGAGCTTTTCCGCCAATTAAGTGCATTTTCCAAGAAAACATTTCAAATATTTTAAAACATTACACGTGATTTTTAAAGAATTAATTCTCCACATATTTCATTTGAAGATGTCTTCGCTATTGTTGTACGTTTAATAAACGTCGCTCGAGAACCCATCTTTCACTTCTTTTGAATACTTGAAAAAATCGATTTAGCTAGTGTTTTTTTAGGGCTCTAAGCCAATAATTTTAATAATAATTTATGATCCTATGTGCCGTGTACGGGGCTCGGGGTTTCTATGCCCGATTAGGGGTTCCCCATACAGGTATTATATTGAAATGTATTCATATATTAATGTAATATATGTATCTGTATTTATATATTTATATTATGTATTTATATTA